>NW_027423634.1:0-127500 GCF_048934315.1 Petromyzon marinus
CAATCTTCCTGCACCTAGCCTGGCACGGCAGTCAACCCATGGCACCACCTGGGTCTGTCCCGTGACCTGAACCTAGCCTGGCACAGCAGTCAACCCACGGCACCTGGGTCTGTCCCGTGACCTCCTGCACCTAGCCTGGCACAGCAGTCAACCCATGGCACCTGGGTCTGTCCCATGACCTCCTGCACCTAGCCTGGAACAGCAGTCAACTCATGGCACCTGGGTCTGTCCCGTGACCTCCTGCACCTAGCCTGGCACAGCAGTCAACCCATGGAACCACCTGGGTCTGTCCCGTGACCTCCTGCACCTAGCCTGGCACAGCAGTCAACCCATGGCACCTGGGTCTGTCCCGTGACCTCTTCCTGCACCTAGCCTGGCACAGCAGTCAACCCATGGCACCACCTGGGTCTGTCCCGTGACCTCCTGCACCTAGCCTGGCACAGCAGTCAACCCATGGCACCTGGGTCTGTCCCGTGACCTCCTGCACCTAGCCTGGCACAGCAGTCAACCCACGGCACCTGGGTCTATCCCGTGACCTCCTGCACCTAGCCTGGCACAGCAGTCAACCCATGGCACCTGGGTCTGTCCCGTGACCTCCTGCACCTAGCCTGGCACAGCAGTCAACCCATGGCACCTGGGTCTGTCCCGTGACCTCCTGCACCTAGCCTGGCACAGCAGTCAACCCATGGCACCTGGGTCTGTCCCGTGACCTCCTCCTGCCAGCAGCGAGAGTCTTGCACACCTCACGTGACGGCCTCAAGGCGCACCTAGCCTGGCACAGGCGCCGCGGCGACGTCACTGCCGCTTAGCGGTGACTGGCCGATATTTTTTTTGTACGCATGCATCTTCATGCGTTCGTGTTTCCGCGTATATGTATGCACGTATCTACGTGTGCTGGCTAACAGCACTTGCCCCAACAGTCTGTTGAAGGCCATTGCGAGAAGCCCTTACCCTGTGGCAAACGTGTTCCTGGAACCCACAGAGTGGGTGCAGAAGACACCTCTCCAATCGTCAACATCATCGCGATCATCATCATCGCCGTCGTCGTCATCATCATCATCACGCTCCTCCTGCACACCACAAACCCACAGCGGCGGGAGCAAGCACCCATCAAGGTGCCGGACGGGCACACGAGGGAGTAGCGTGGTCAGCACCACGCCCGGCCGCCTTTGTCTCCCCAGTGCTGATCATTATTCAGACAAAGGCAAAGATCCCCCTGTGAAGCCTTAAGATACTTTACGGGGGCAAGTGCTGTTAGCGAGTAGCGGCGCCTATGAAGGCCAGGACGGCACACGTGGAAGTGGGGTGGCCAGCAAACACGCCCGGCCGCCTTTGTTTCCCCAGTAGCAATGTTACTACACACCGCAGCAGGTACTCATTTGAGGCTGAGTCGACCTAGGGGGAGGCCCAGACCCGTTTCAAGATAATCCTCACTGGGATTGGCGGTGGCCGTGAGCGGCACCACCGCTCCCCACGCACTAAAAACGCACAGACACACAACCACACAGACGCACAGACGCACAGACGCACAACCACACAGACACACAGACACACAGACACACAACCACACAGACACACAACCACACAGACACACAGACGCACAGACACACAACCACACAGACACACAGACACACAGACGCACAGACACACAACCGCACAGACGCACAGACACACAGACTAACAGACACACAACCACACAGACACACAACCACACAGACGCACAGAGGCACAGACACACAACCACACAGACACACAACCACACAGACGCACAACCACACAGCCACACAGACGCACAGCCACACAGCCACACAGACACACAACCACACAGACACACAACCACACAGACGCACAGACGCACAGACGCACAGACGCACAGACACACAAACACACAGACACACAGACGCACAGACGCACAAACGCACAGACACACAACCACACAGACACACAGACACACAACCACACAGACGCACAGACGCACAGACGCACAGACGCACAACCACACAGACACACAGACACACAGACACACAACCACACAGACACACAACCACACAGACACACAGACGCACAGACACACAACCACACAGACACACAGACACACAGACGCACAGACACACAACCGCACAGACGCACAGACACACAGACTAACAGACACACAACCACACAGACACACAACCACACAGACGCACAGAGGCACAGACACACAACCACACAGACACACAACCACACAGACGCACAACCACACAGCCACACAGACGCACAGCCACACAGCCACACAGACACACAACCACACAGACACACAGACGCACAGACGCACAGACGCACAGACACACAAACACACAGACACACAGACGCACAGACGCACAAACGCACAGACACACAACCACACAGACACACAGACACACAACCACACAGACGCAAAGACGCACAGACGCACAGACGCACAGCCACACAGACGCACAGACACACAACCACACAGACACACAGACACACAGACGCACAGACACACAACCACACAGACGCACAGACGCACAGCCACACAGACACACAGACACACAACCACACAGACACACAGACACACAGACGCACAGACACACAACCACACAGACGCACAGACGCACAGCCACACAGACACACAGACACACAACCGCACAGACGCACAGACACACAACCACACAGACACAGACACACAGACACACAACCACAGACACACAGACGCACAGACGCACAGCCACACAGACACACAACCGCACAGACGCACAGACACACAACCACACAGACACACAGACACACAGACACACAACCACACAGACACACAGACACACAAACGCACAGACACACAACCACACAGACACACGGACGCACAGACGCACAGACGCACAGACACACAACCACACAGACACACAGACAAGCAACCACACAGACACACAGACACACAACCACACAGACACACAGACGCACAGACGCACAGACGCACAGACGCACAGACACACAACCACACAGACACACAGACACACAACCACACAGACACACGAACACACAACCACACAGACACACAACCACACAGACACACAGACACACAACCACACAGACGCACAGACACACAGACGCACAGCTACACAACTACACAGACGCACAACCACACAGACACACAGACGCACAGACGCACAACCGCACAGACGCACAGACACACAGTCACACAGTCACACAGACACAGCCACACAGACACACAGCCACACAAACACACACACGCACAGCCACACAGCCACACAGACGCACAGACGCACAGACACACAGACGCACAGACGCACAACCACACAGACACACAGACACACAACCACACTGACGCACAGACGCACAACCACACAGACGCACAAGCACACAGACACACAGAGGCACAGACACACATACGCACAACCACACAGACACACAGACGCACAGACGCACAGACACACAAACACACAGACACACAGACGCACAGACGCACAGCCACACAGACACACAACCACACAGACACACAGACACACAACCACACAGACGCAAAGACGCACAGACGCACAGACGCACAGCCACACAGACGCACAACCACACAGACACACAGACACAAAACCACACAGACACACAGACACACAGACACACAGACGCACAGACACACAACCACACAGACGCACAGACGCACAGCCACACAGACACACAGACACACAACCACACAGACACACAGACACACAGACGCACAGACACACAACCACACAGACGCACAGACGCATAGACGCACAGCCACACAGACACACAGACACACAACCGCACAGACGCACAGACACACAACCACACAGACACAGACACACAGACACACAACCGCAGACACACAGACGCACAGACGCACAGACGTACAGACACACAGACGCACAGACGCACAGCCACACAGACACACAACCGCACAGACGCACAGACACACAACCACACAGACACACAGACACACAGACACACAACCACACAGACACACAGACACACAGACGCACAGACGCACAGACACACAAACGCACAGACACACAACCACACAGACACACAGACGCACAGACGCACAGACACACAACCACACAGACACACAGACAAGCAACCACACAGACACACAGACACACAACCACACAGACACACAGACACACAGACGCACAGACGCACAGACGCACAGACACACAGACGCACAGACACACAACCACACAGACACACAGACACACAACCACACAGACACACGAACACACAACCACACAGACACACAACCACACAGACACACAGACACACAGACACACAACCACACAGACGCACAGACACACAGACGCACAGCTACACAACTACACAGACGCACAACCACACAGACACACAGACGCACAGACGCACAACCGCACAGACGCACAGACACACAGTCACACAGTCACACAGACACAGTCACACAGTCACACAGACACAGCCACACAGACACACAGCCACACAAACACACACACGCACAGCCGCACAGCCACACAGACGCACAGACGCACAGACACACAGACACACAGACGCACAGACGCACAACCACACAACCACACTGACGCACAGACGCACAACCACACAGACGCACAAGCACACAGACACACAGAGGCACAGACACACATACGCACAACCACACAGACACACAGACGCACAGACGCACAGACACACAGACGCACAAACGCACAACCACACAGACACACAACCACACAGACACACAGACACACAGCTACACAACTACACAGCCACACAGCCACACAGACATACAGACGCACAGACACACATACACACAGACGCACAACCACACAGACACACAGACGCATAGACGCACAACCACACAGACACACAACCACATAGACACACAACCACACAGACACACAACCACACTGACGCACAGACGCACAACCACACACGCACAAGCACACAGACACAGAGGCACAGACACGCATACGCACAACCACACAGACGCACAGACGCACAGACACACATACGCACAGACGCACAACCACACAGACACACAGACACACAGACGCACAGCTACACAGCTACACAGACACACAGACGTACAGACACACAGACGCACAGACGCACAGACACACAACCACACAGACACACAACCAAACAGAAAAACAATCACACAGATGCACAAACGCACAGACGCACAGACGCACAGCCACACAGACACACAGACATACAGACGCACAGCCACACAGACGAACAGACACACAGACGCACAACCACACAGACACACAGACGCATAGACGCACAACCACACAGACACACAACCACACAGACACACAACCACACAGACGAACAACCACATAGACACACAACCACACAGACGCACAACCGCACAGACGCACAGTCACACAGACACAGCCGCAAAGACACACAGCCACACAGACACACTGCTACGCAAACTACACAGCCACACAGACACACAGACATACAGACGCACAGACACACAGACACACAGACGCACAACCACACAGACACACAACCACACAGACGCACAGTCACACAGACACACAACCACACAGACGAACAACCACATAGACACACAACCACACAGACGCACAGTCACACAGACACACAGACACACAGCTACACAAACACACAGACGCACAGCCACACAGCCACACAGACACATTGCTACACAACTACACAGACACACAGACGCACAGACACACAACCACACAGACACACAGACACAAAGACACATAACCACACAGACGCACAGACACACAGACACACAGATGCACAACCACACAACCACACAGACGCACAGACGCACAGACGCACAACCACGCAGACGCACAGACGCACAACCACACAGACACACAAACGCACAACCACACAGACACACAGACGCACAACCACACAGACGCACAGACGCACAACCACACAGACGCACAACCACGCAGACGCACAACCACACAGACACACAGACACACAGACGCACAACCACACAGACACACAGACACACAGACGCACAACCACATAACCACACAGACACACAGACGCACAGACACACAGACGCACAGCCACACAGACGCACAGACACACAGACACACAGACACACAGACGCACAGACACACAACCACACAGACACACAGACACACAGACGGGGGGGGGGGGGGGGGACGGGGGGAAAGTGCGTCTTGTGATCTGGTGAATACGGTAATTCCCTACCCAAACAAAGACAAAGATCCCCGGTGTAGCCTGTAACAGACTGTTGGGGCAAGTGCTTTAAGCGAGTAGCACCTATGAATATCGGAACAGCGCACGATGGGGGGTGGGTGGCCAGCACCACGCCCGGCCGCATTTGTCTCCCCACTGGCGATGTTTACTACGCACCGCACCAGGTACTCATTTGAGGCTGGGTCGACCTAGGGGGAGGCCCAGGACCGGTTCAGACAATCGTCACCGGTGTTGGCCGTGAGCGGGAATCGAACCCGGGTCGCCAGGTTCGTAGCGCAGCGTAGCGCTAACCGCTACACTACAGCCGCCACCACCGCCGCCGCCTCCCCGGATAGAGACATTGAGATACATAGAGACTTTTAGACATACACAGAGACCCATAGAGAAATAGAGATTCATAGAGAATCATAGAGATACACAGAGACCCATAGAGACATAGCAATTCATAGAGACACATAGAGACTCATAGAGACACATAGAAACTCATAGAGACCCATAGAGACACATAGAGACTCACAGAGACACATATAGATCCATAGAGACACTTAGAGATCCATAGAGACACATAGAGACTCATAGATACATAGAGATCCATAGAGACACATCGAAACTCACAGAGACACATAGAGATTCATAGACACACAATGATAGTCACAGAGACCCATCGATACACAGAGATCCATAGTGACACATAGAGACTCATAGATACATAGAGATCCATAGAGACACATCGAAACTCACAGAGACACATAGAGATTCATAGACACACAATGATAGTCACAGAGACCCATAGATACACAGAGATCCATAGAGACACATAGAGACTCATAGACACACAATGATAGTCACAGAGACCCATAGATACACAGAGATCCATAGAGACACATAGAGACTCACAGATACACAGAGATCCATAGAGACACATAGAGACCCATAGATACACAGAGATCCATAGAGACACATAGAGACACATAGAGACACATAGAGACATAGAGACTCATAGAGACCCATAGAAACACATAGAGATTCATAGACACACAATGATAGTCACAGAGACCCATAGACACACAAAGATCCATAGAGACACATAGAGACTCATAGATACACAGAGAACCATAGAGACACATAGAGACTCATAGAGACACATAGATACTCATAGAGACCCATAGAGACACATAGAGACTCATAGATACACGGAGATCCATAGAGACACATAGAGACTCACAGAGACACACAGAGACTCATAGAGACCCATAGATACATAGAGGTACAGATATACGGAGGAAAAAGATACAGACCCATAGAGAAACAGTGACTCATGGACGGTCAGAGACTCACTGACACACAGTGACCCGCAGAGAACAGAGTGACCCATTGGAGAAGAACCACGGCTCGTATGGAAGGTGCCACTCACAGCTCCGCACAGACAAATTCAAGAATCCCGCATTCCCTTACCCACCCCCCCCCCCACCAAGCACCTGGAAGTTCCAGGGCGGACTGCAGCGACGAGGTCACCACGCACGGCTCCACTCACCCGTGGCTGGGCTGGCCGTGGGCGCAAATTCCGCGCGCGAATGTCGACAGCTGAGCACAGCGGAGGAGTCTGGGGGGGGGGGGGGGGATGGTTTTGGGAATCCCCCCCCCCCTCCACTCCACCCCTCAATCCTCTCCCATCCCCCTCGGCTCCTCAAAACCCCTCCCACGCCCTCCCCCCCCCTCCCATAGAACCCCCAAATCCACCACCGCCCCCACCCAATCGGTCAGGGCTTGCCGAGCGTCTCGACTCACCTGAAAGTGAAACGCGCAGGCTGAAAGGGGAAGCGGTCGCTTCAGAGTTCCTCTTTGAGATAAAGGTGCCCCGCTCCTCGGTATAGCCTCGGCACACCGTCGGGGGCAAGTGCCGTGAGCGAGGAGCAGCCTCCCTAAGAGGGCCGGCCACGGCGGTGGGAGTCTTAAGGGGCCGTCCATAAATGACGTCACGCGATTTTGGAACGATTTTTTGACCCCACCTCCCCCCCCCCCCCCCCAAACCACCACCATTCGTCACACGGCGTCACGAAAAGTCAGAGCCCCCCATTCAAATATGACGTCACAAAGCTCTGCCCCCCACCCCCCTCCCCAAAAAATATATATATAAAACATGCTTCAAATCGCTTTAAGCTATTGTCATTGTAGTGCGTGTTTAATGCGGCGCTGCACTCTGATGTTGTAGGAGAACACATTTATTAAAAAGTCTATTTAATTAAGTAGAACGTGTCGTCTATATTTATTTAAAGTTGCGCATTTTGATGTGACGTCACATTTCTCAAAACTCACCTCGTCACACATCGTCACAGATGTCTGACCCCCCCCCACCACCCTAGGTACCTGACGTCATTTATGAACGACCTCTAACACCAGAGAAAAACACACACACAGACAACAAGTACCACTACACATCGACACGAGGTACTCATTTGAGGCTGAGTCGACCTAGGGGAGGCCCAGCACCGGTTCAGATAATCGTCACTTTGCGTCGGCCGTGAGTGCTCACAGACACACAAAGACAAAGACCCCCCCCCCCCCCCCCGGTATAGCCTGCAGAGAATATCGGGGCAAGGGCTGTTAGCGAGTAGCACCTATGAAGGCCGACACGACATACGCCCGGCCGCCTTTGTCTCTCCAAGTAGACACACGAACACACACAGACACACAACACACACAGACACACGAACACACACAGACACACGAACACACACAGACACACGACACACACAGACACACGAACACACGCAGACACACGAACACACACAGACACACGAACACACACAGACACACGAACACACACAGACACACAACACACACAGGCACACAACACACGCAGACACACGAACAGACACAGACACACAACACACGCAGACACACGAACACACACAGACACACAACACACACAGACACACGACACACACAACACACACAACACACGCAGACACACAACACACGCAGACACGCGAACACACACAGACACACAACACACACAGACACACAACACACATAGACACACGAACACACACAGACACACGAACATACACGAACACACACAACACACAACACACACCACACACCAAGACACACACGACACACACAGACACACAACACACACAGACACACACCACACACACAGACACACACGACACACAACACACACCACACACACAGACACACACGACACACACAAACACACACCACACACACAGACACACACGACACACACAGACACACAACACACACAGACACACACCACACACACAGACACGCACGACACACACAGACACACGAACACACACGAACACACACAGACACACGAACACATACAGACACACAGACACACGAACACACACAGACACACGACACACACAGACACACGACACACACAGACACACGACACACACAGACACACAACACACACAGACACACGAACACACGAACACACACAGACACACGAACACACACAACACACACAGACACACAACACACACAGACAACACACACCACACACACAGACACACACGACACACACAGACACACGACACACACAGACACACGAACACACACAACACACAACACACACAGACACACGAACACACACAGACACACAACACACACACAACACACACAACACACACAGACACACCACAGACACACAGACACACCACACACACACACAGACACACCACAGACACACCACAGACACACAGACACACCACAGACACACAGACACACACCACACACAGACACACCACAGACACACCACAGACACACAGACAGACACACAGACAGACACACCACACACCTGTAAAGGGTGAATCCGGCGTCTCTCTCACCTGGACACAACTGAGCGCAAACCCTGAGTGGGCGTGTCGGGATAAACCCTCGGGGGCGAGCTGCAGTGCTCACGTGACTTTTGGAAATCCCAGGTGAGGTGTGACGTCACTCACGTCTCCGCTGTCTGTGTGTGATTCTCTGTGTCTCTGTGTGTCTCTCTGTGTGTGACTGTCTCTGTGTGTGTCTCTCTGTGCCTCTATATGTCTCTCTGTGTCTCTCTGTGTGACTCTCTGTGTATCTCTGTGTTTCTGTGTGACTCTCTGTGACTCTCTGTGTCTCTGTGTGTGATTATCTGTGTGTGACTCTGTCTCTGTGTGTGTCTCTCTGTGTCTCTCTGTGTCTCTCTGTGTGTGATTCTCTGTGTGTGACTCTCTGTGTATCTCTGTGTCTCTCTGTGACTCTGTGTGACTCTCTGTGTATCTCTGTGTCTCTGTGTCTTTGTGTGTGTCTCTCTGTGTGTGTCTCTGTGTCTCTGTGTGTGACTCTCTGTGACTCTCTGTGTCTCTGTGTGTGTCTCTGTGTGTATCTCTGTGTCTCTCTGTGTCTCTGAGTGTGACTCTCTGTGTCTCTGTGTGTGTGTCTCTCTGTGTCTCTCTGTGTGTGACTCTCTGTGACTCTCTGTGTCTCTCGGTGCATCTCTGTGTGTGACTCTCTGTGTGCGTCTCTCTGTGTCTCTCTGTGTGTGACTCTCTGTGTGTCTCTCTGTGTCTCTCTGTGTGTGACACTCTGTGTGTAACTCTCTGTGTATCTCTGTGTCTCTCTGTCTCTGTGTGTCTCTGTGTATGTCTCTCTCTCTGTGTCTCTCTCTGTCTCTGTGTGTCTCTCTGTGTCTCTGTGTGTGACTCTCTGTGTCTCTCTGTGTCTCTGTGTGTGTCTGTCTGTGTCTCTCTGTGTCTCTCTGTGTCTCTGTGTGTGTCTCTCTGTGTGTGACTCTCTCGTTGTCTCTGTGTGTGACTCTCTGTGTCTCTCTGTGTCTCTGTGTGTGACTCTCTCTGTATCTCTGTGTGTGACTCTCTCTGTGTCTCTCTGTGTCTGTCTGTGTCTCTGTGTGTGACTCTCTTTGTCTCTCTGTGTCTCCGTGTGTGTCTCTCTGTGTCTCTGTGTGTGACTCTCTTTGTCTATCTGTGTCTCTGTGTGTGACTCTCTTTGTCTCTCTGTGTCTCTGTGTGTGTCTCTCTGTGTCTCTGTGTGTGACTCTCTGTGTCTCTCTGTGTCTCTGTGTGTGACTCTCTTTGTCTCTCTGTGTCTCTGTGTGTGTCTCTCTGTATCTCTGTGTGACTCTCTTTGTCTCTCTGTGTCTCTGTGTGTGTCTCTCTGTGTCTCTGTGTGACTCTCTTTGTCTCTCTGTGTCTCTGTGTGTGTCTCTCTGTGTGTGACTCTCTCTGCGTGTGACTCTCTTTGTCTCTGTGTGACTCTCTTTGTCTCTCTGTGTCTCTGTGTGTGTCTCTCTGTGTCTCTGTGTGACTCTCTTTGTCTCACTGTGTCTCTGTGTGTGTCTCTCTGTGTGTGACTCTCTCTGTGTGTGACTCTCTGTGTCTCTCTGTGTCTCTGTGTGTGTCTCTCTGTGTCTCTCTGTGTCTCTGTGTGTGACTCTCTCTGTGTCTCTCTGTGTCTCTGTGTGTGACTCTCTTTGTCTCTCTGTGTCTCTGTATGTGTCTCTCTGTGTCTCTGTGTGTGTGACTCTCTGTCTCTGTGTGTGACTCTCAGTGTCTCTCTGTGTATCTCTGTAACTCTCTGTGTGTGTCTCTCTGTGTTTCTCTGTGTCTCTCTGTGTGTGTCTATCTGTGTGTGACTCTCTGTGTATCTCTGTGTGTGTCTCTCTGTGTCTCTGTGTCTCTCTGTCTCTCTCTGTGTATCTCTGTGTCTCTCTGTGTCTCTCTGTGTGTGACTCTCTGTGACTCTCTGTGTCTCTCTGTGTTTCTCTCTGTGTCTCTCTGTGTGTGACTTTCTGTGACTCTCTGTGTCTCTCTGTGTATCTCTGTGTGTGACTCTATGTGTGTGTCTCTCTGTGTCTCTCTGTGTGTGACACTCTGTGTGTAACTCTCTGTGTATCTCTGTGTCTCTGTGTGTGTCTCTCTGTGTCTCTGTGTCTCTCTGTCTCTGTGTGTCTCTATGTATGTCTCTCTGTGTCTCTGTCTCTCTGTGTCTCTCTCTGTCTCTGTGTGTCTCTCTGTGTCTCTGTGTGTGACTCTCTGTGTCTCTCTGTGTCTCTGTGTCTCTGTGTGTGTCTCTCTGTGTCTCTCTGTGTCTCTGTGTGTGTCTCTCTGTGTGTGACTCTCTCTGTGTGTGACTCTCTGTATCTCTCTGTGTCTCTGTGTATCTGTGTGTGTCTCTCTGTGTATTTCTGTGTCTCTCTGTGTCTCTGTGTGTGTCTCTCTGTGTGTGACTCTCTCTGTGTGTGACTCTTTGTGTCTCTCTGTCTCTCTGTGTCTCTGTGTGTGTCTCTCTGTGTGTGACTCTCTTGTTGTCTCTGTGAGTGACTCTCTGTTTCTCTCTGTGTCTCTTTGTGTCTCTGTGTCTCTGTGTGTGACTCTCTCTGTGTCTCTGTGTGTGACTCTCTCTGTGTCTCTCTGTGTCTCTCTGTGTGACTCTCTTTGTCTCTCTGTGTCTCTGTGTGTGTCTCTCTGTGTCTCTGTGTGTGACTCTCTTTGTCTCTCTGTGTCTCTGTGTGTGTCTCTCTGTGTCTCTGTGTGACTCTCTTTGTCTCTCTGTGTCTCTGTGTGTGACTCTCTGTGTCTCTCTGTGTCTCTGTGACTATGTGTGTCTCTTTGTGTCTCTCTGTGTGTGACTCTCTCTGTGTGTGAATCTCTGTGTCTCTCTGTGTATCTCTGTAACTCTCTGTGTGTGACTCTCTGTGTATCTCTGTGTGTGTCTCTCTGTGTCTCTGTGTCTCTGTGTGTCTCTCTGTGTGTCTCTCTGTGTCTCTGTGTGTGACTCTCTGTGTCACACACAGGGTAGTGTTAGTCTATCGGTAGTGTTAGTCTATGGGCAGTGTTAGTCTATGGGCAGTGTTGAGTCTATGGGTAGTGTTAGTCTATGCGCAGTGTTGAGTCTATGGACAGTGTTAGTCTATGGGCAGTGTTAGTCTATGGGCAGTGTTAGTCTATGGGCAGTGTTAGTCTATGGGCAGTGTTAGTCTATGGGCAATGTTAGTCTATGGGCAGTGTTGCGTCTATGGGTAGTGTTAGTCTATGGGCAGTGTGTGTGCATGACTTATTTTACACCGTACGTAGCCACGCGTGCTAATCTGAGTTTGCGGTGGAAGAATGTTGTTGTTGATTGTTCCTCTTTTTGTTTTGGTGACATTTCATGATCTGGGTAGTTGCTATCAATAAAGTTATATAGCCCTTTTGTATACGGCATGTAAAAAAAATAACATTGACGGACAGTTTTCGACTTATAAACACGTTCAGTTCACGAGGCCCGTTCGTAAATCGCGACGGTACGTAAGTCGGAACACCACAAGGTGCAGGTTACGTCTCGACTTACGAACGAGTTCAGTTCCGGAGATCTGTGTTCGTAAGTCCCAACGTTACTCCTGCCGATTCCAAACATGTCGCACAGCATGTTCAATAAATACGGGGGAATGGCTTTGAAAGTTGCATAATCTCCTGCAGATGTAGATGCCACTGGTTCTTCACGTTCTGCAGATGCAGATGCCACTGGTTCTTCACGTTCTGCAGATGTAGATGCCACTGGTTCTTCCTGTTCTGCAGATGTAGATGCCACTGGTTCTTCCTGTTCTGGAGATGTAGATGCCATTGGTTCTTTATGTTCTGTAGATGTAGATGCCACTGATTCTTCATGTTCTGTAGATGTAGACGCCACTGGTTCTTCACGTTCTGTAGATGTAGATGCCACTGGTTCTTCACGTTCTGCAGATGTAGATGCCACTGTTTCTTCACGTTCTGCAGATGTAGATGCCACTGGTTCTTCCTGTTCTGGAGATGTCATTGGTTCTTTATGTTCTGTAGATGTAGATGCCACTGATTCTTCATGTTCTGTAGATGTAGACGCCACTGGTTCTTCACGTTCTGGAGATGTAGATGCCATTGGTTCTGTATGTTCTGTAGATGTACATGCAACTGGTTGTTCGTGTTCTGTAGATGTAGATGCCACTGGTTCTTCACGTTCTGCAGATTATATGCCACTGGTTCTTCCTGTTCTGTAGATGTAGATGCCACTGGTTCTTCACGTTCTGCAGATGTAGATGCCACTGGTTCTTCACGTTCTGCAGATGTAGATGCCATTGGTTCTTTATGTTCTGTAGATGTAGATGCCACTGGTTCTTCATGTTCTGTAGATGCCACTGGTTCTTCCTGTTCTGTAGATGTAGATGCTACTGGTTCTTCATGTTCTGCAGATGTAGATGCCACTGGTTCTTCATGTTCTGCAGATGTAGATGCCACTGGTTCTTCACGTTCTGTAGATGTAGATGCCATTGGTTCTTTATGTTCTGTAGATGTAGATGCCACTGGTTCTTCACGTTCTGCAGATGTAGATGCCACCGGTTCTTCCTGTTCTGTAGATGTAGATGCCACTGGTTCTTCATGTTCTGCAGATGTAGATGCCACTGGTTCTTCCTGTTCTGTAGATGTAGATGCCACTGGTTCTTCATGTTCTGCAGATGTAGATGCCACTGGTTCTTCATGTTCTGCAGATGTAGATGCCACTGGTTCTTCACGTTCTGTAGATGGAGATGCCATTGGTTCTTTATGTTCTGTAGATGTAAATGCCACTGGTTCTTCATGTTCTGTAGATGTAGACGCCACTGGTTCTTCACGTTCTGTAGATGTAGATGCCACTGGTTCTTCACGTTCTGTAGATGTAGATGCCACTGGTTCTTCATGTTTTGTAGATGTAGATGCAACTGGTTGTTCGTGTTCTGTAGATGTAGATGCCACTGGTTGTTCAAGTTCTGCAGATTATATGCCACTGGTTCGTCCTGTTCTGTAGATGTAGATGGTACTGGTTCTTCATGTTCTGTAGATGTAGATGTCACTGGTTCTTCACGTTCTGTAGATGCCACTGGTTCTTCATGTCCTGCAGATGTAGATGCCACTAGTTCTTCCTGTTCTGTAGATGTAGATGCCACTGGTTCTTCATGTCCTGCAGATGTAGATGCCACTGGTTCTTCATGATCTGCAGATGTAGATGCCACTGGTTCTTCATGTTTTGTAGATGTAGATGCCACTGGTTCTTCCTGTTCTGTAGATGTAGGTGCCACTGGTACTTCACGTTCTGTAGATGTAGATGCCACTGGTTCTTAATGTTCTGTAGATGTAGATGCCACTGTTTCCTCACGTTCTGTAGATGTAGATGCCACTAGTTCTTCACGTTCTGCAGATGTAGATGCCGCTGGTTCTTCACGTTCTGTAGATGTAGATGCCACTGGTTCTTCATGTTCTGTAGATGTCACTGGTTCTTCATGTTCTGTAGATGTAGATGCCACTGGTTCTTCATGTTCTGTAGATGCCACTGGTTATTCACGTTCTGCAGATGTAGATGCCGCTGGTTCTTCACGTTCTGCAGATGTAGACGCCACTGGTTCTTCATGTTCTACAGATGTAGATGCCACTGGTTCTTCACGTTCTGTAGATGTAGATGCCACTGGTTCTTCACGTTCTGCAGATGTAGATGCCACTGGTTCTTCATGTTCTGCAGATGTATATGCCGCTGGTTCTTCATGTTCTGTAGATGTAGATGCCACTGGTTCTTCACGTTCTGTAGATGCCACTGGTTCTTCATGTCCTGCAGATGTAGATGCCACTGGTTCTTCCTGTTCTGTAGATGTAGATGCCACTGACTCTTCACGTTCTGCAGATGTAGATGCCACTGGTTCTTCACGTTCTGCAGATGTAAATGCCACTGGTTCTTCACGTTCTGCAGATGTAGATGCCACTGGTTCTTCACGTTCTACAGATGTAGATGCCACTGCTTCTTCATGTTCTGTAGATGTAGATGCCACTGGTTCTTCATGTTCTGTAGATGTAGATGCCACTGGTTCTTCACGTTCTGCAGATGTAGATGCCACCACCGCCATCTATTACGCGGCGGTTGAACTTACGTCTCTCGGTCCGAACAGGCAACTGGACATGCGAACCAGGTTTGTTCGTATATTTAAAAGTTCGTAATAAGAGTGTTCGTAAGTAGAGGAGTCCCCTGTACTTTATTTAAATGTCCATACAGTCAGTGTTATGAAATGTGTTCTGGTGTTCATCAACAACAACAGAAATCAATGTTAAACTCATATTTAAGAATAAATATTGCACATTTGCACATAACATTGTAAAAAAAAACTAAAAATTCCGTAAATGATACATAAAGTAAGGGGCCGTCCATAAATGACGTCACGCACCTGGGTGGTGGGGGGGGGGGGTTTGAGATTTGTGACGTCACGTCAAAATGCACAACTTTAAATAAATATAGACAACACGTTCTACTTAATGAAATAGACTTTTTAATAAATGTTTTCTCCTGCAACATCAGAGTGCAGCGCCACATTAAACACGCACTACAATGACAATAGTTTAAAGCCATTTGAAGCATTGTTTTTTTTGGGGGGTGGGAGGGGGGCAGAGCTTTGTGACGTCATATTTGAGGGGGGTGGGGGTCTGACTTTTTGTGACGCCGTGTGAAGAAGGGGGGGGGGGGTCAAAAATCGTCCAAATTCGCGTGACGTCATTTATGGACGGCCCCTAACACGTAAAATAGCACCGTCTGTATTATTTTGACTTGAGTCCAGATGCTGCCTTGACTATCGGTAAGGACGCAATGAGTCATCCACACACAAAGACAAAGATCCCCCGAGTAGCCTTTGCAAGATGTCGGTGCAAGTGCTGTTAGCGAGGAACGCCTACCCCACCAGGTACTCATTTGAGGCTGAGTCGACCTAGGGGGGAGGCCCAGGACCGCTTCAGATAATCGTCACTCTGGTGTTGGTGGCCGTGAGCAGGAATCGAACTCGGGTGGCCAGGTTCGTAGCGCAGCGAAGCGCTAACCGCTGCACCACCGCTCCCCACGCGCGCGCACGCACACAAAGACAAAGATCCGCCGTGTAGCCTTAACAGACTGTAGGGGCAAGTGCTGTGAAGGTCACAACGGGACACCAGCGGGTGGGTGGCCGGCACCACGCCCGACCGCCTTTGTCTCGCCAGTGGCGATGTTTACTACACACCGCACCACGTACTCATTTGAGGCTGACTCGACCTAGGGGAGGCCCAGTACCGGTTCAGATAATCGTCACTGTGGTGTTGGTGGCCGTGAGCGGGAATCGGGTCGCCGGGTTTGTAGCACAGCGCGCTAACCGCTGCACACACAGACACACACACGCACTTTCACACACACGCACTTTCACACACACAGACACACACAGACACACATACACACACACACACAGACACATGTAGATGCCACACAGACACACAACAACAACAACCGCCATTCGCCACTAAGTGGCGGTGACGTCACCACAACGCTTGTGCCAGGCTATGTGCACTCTGAGGCCACGTGAAGTGTCGAACGCCCGCTGGCAGGAGGTCACGGGGCAGACCCAGGTGCCACGGGTCGACTGACTGAGATGACTGGCTGATGCACCACCTGTGCCCCCTACTGTGCCAACCTGCTGTGCTTTAGCCACCCGGCGCTCCGCTCGTTGTTCTTAGCGTCGCTCCTCCGCCCTCCGTTGTTGTTGGAGGGCGACTGCCTCCAACTGCCCAGTAGCATCCTTCACGAGCCTCCTCCACAGAGGCCGATCTTGACACCGCTGGTACCGGTCATCGGCAAGTCCACTCAGCTCCACGTCCTCCTGTACCACATCACTCCATCTCTTCTCTAGCCCGTGCCGCGCCCGCTTAGCCCCCTCGATCCGGCCGAACAAAAGCTGTTTCGGCATGAGGTGGCTGGGCATGCGGGCTACATGACCCAGCCATCGCAGCCTTGCCTGCCGGAGGAGCTCACCGATGGGACCTTGCCCAGATCTTTCAAGGATTTGTGAGCTCCTCACACAATCCAGCCTGGTTAAACCCAGGATGGATCGTAGGCAGGCCAGCCTAAATGTTTCTAACCGGCGAAGATGTTCCATTAAGGGGGTCCACGTTTCGCAAGCGTAGAGAAGGGAGGGAATGACCGTGGCCGAGAAGACCTGAAGCTTAGTGCGGAGCGACAGACCATGTAGCTTCCACACAGTGTTACGCAACCGATGAAAAGATATTGCTGCTCGACTGATTCGGAGTGAGACCTCTGCTGTCAAACCGGAGCCGGTCATAAGCACACTGCCCAGGTATGGGAAACTCTGCACTCTCTCCACAACTGCCCCCATCACCGATTGGGAGTTGTGGGGGTGGAGTGTCCGATGGTACAAAATACCCAGGCAGGTGCTTAGTTTTGGTGGGGCTGATGGTAAGGCCCCCACCTCTTAGTGGCACGCTCCAGTCTCAGACAGACACACACACACACGCGCACTTTCACACACACACACACAGACACACACACACACAGACACACACACACAGACACACACACACAGACACAGACACACACACGCACGCACACACCTACGACAAAGATTCCCCGTATAGAGGAACAACAAAAACAACCCCCTGGAGATCGGTTCAGTGAGAGGAAGGTGTCGGAACGCTTCAGCTCCATCGGACCCTGCGGCCGACCAAAGTTGAGCTCCGACTCAGTCTCCCGGCGCGGCAAATGGAAATCAACGCGGTGGCTCCATCGCTGCCATTGTGCGAGCCAACGAGCGGACACAAAGAGACGTGTGATGTTCCTAGCCGCCCCCTGCACCCATCGCCGCTCCCCTCCTTCCACATCCCCAGCCCCTCGGCGCGGCTCCCCGACGCTTGCCGTGACTCAAGGGGGCCGTGGTGGTGATTTACAGGCAACGTGAGTTGAGCGTGGACAGCAATTAGAGCCGTGAACGTGGACCGCAGTTAGAGCGGTAAATGTGGACAGCAATTAGAGCCGTGAACGTGGACCGCAGTTAGAGCGGTAAATGTGGACAGCAATCAGAGTGGTAACCGTGGGCCACAATTAGAGCGATAAACGTGGACCACAATTAGAGCGGTGAACGTGGAACACAATTAGAGCGGTGAACGTGGACATCAATTTGAGCGGTGAACGTGGAACACAATTAGAGCGGTGAACGTGGAACACAATTAGAGCGGTGAATGTTGACATCAATTAGAGCGGTGAACGTGGAACACAATTAGAGCGGTGAATGTTGACATCAATTAGAGCGGTGAACGTGGAACACAATTAGAGCGGTGAACGTGGAACACAATTAGAGCGGTGAACGTGGAACACAATTAGAGCGGTGAACGTGGACAGCAATTAGAGCGGTGAATGTTGACATCAATTAGAGCGGTAAATAGATTGTTTAAATAAATAAATAAAGTTCATTGATTGAATATACTTATTGTCATCAGTATGACATACCTATACCAAGTTTTGCAGTCGATACCACATTGGGAAGTGGGTAAAAATTGAGTTACAAGATTTGAGGATACAACAACAACAACAGAGTGAGTTAATAGAAAGCGTGTAAAAAGATTGTTATAAAATATATTTTTTTATTTTTATGATAGAATATAGTATCGTCATCGGTATGACACAAGTATACCGAGTTTTTCAGTCGGTACCACATTGGGAAGTGGGTTAACATTGAGTTACCAGATATATTTTTTGAGCATACAACAACAGACGGAGTGAGTTAATTGAAAGCGTGTAATGTAAATAATAATAATAATATAAAAAGGGGCCGTCCATAAATGACGTCACAGCGATTTTGGACGATTTTTGACCCCCCCCACCACCACCATCGTCACACGACGTCACAAAAAGTCAGAGGCCCCCCCCCCCCACTCAAATATGACGTCACAAAGCCCTGCCCCGCCCCCTCCCCCCAAATAAATAAAAAAAACACGTGCTTCAAATCGCTTTTAACTATTGTCATTGCCGTGCGTGTTTAATGCGGCGCTGCACTCTGATGTCGTAGGAGAAAACATTTATTAATAAAGTCTATTTAATTAAGTAGAACGTGTGGACTATATTTATTTAAAGTTGCGCATTTTGACGTGACGTCACATTTCTCAACCCCCCCTCCCACCCCACCCCCCCACCCCCATCATCACAAATCGTCACAAATGTCTGACTCCCCCTCCCCCCCCCCCCAGGTGCGTGACGTCATTTATGGACGACCCCCATCACGTGGCCGCCGTCGTCATAAATGTCCGTCCCCCCGGGGCCTATGTGAAGAAAATTTTTTTGAAATTTCCTTCCCAGAAATGAATCATCGGCAGCACCGGTCGAAGACGCAAAGCGAAACGCCGCTGTCGACATTCGCCGCTGGTGTTGGTGGGCGCGAGCGGGAACTGAAGTCGGGATGGCCATGGGGAGGAATCTTCTCTGGTTCTTTCGGTAAAGTCACCGCCACGTAGAATGAGAATGAAATAATAAAATTTATAAAAAATAAAATCTAGACAATAAAATTCTCACCAAGTTTCGGCCACAACACAAGCGGCCTTCATCAGGCGAAAGGGACGAGACTGTCTGGAGGACAGACGCTGGACTTTACCGAAAGAACCAAAGACGATGAATCCTTGCAGTCACGAGAGCGTTCAATCGAAATCAGGGGGGAGGGATCTTTAACGTTTGTGTAAGCGCTGTGGCCCGGGAGTCGTGTCGCAAGTGCGAGCGATGGCGTGGATGGCTAGCGCCTCGCCGCGCCGCGAATCCGGCAAAAATCCCACTTCGATCCCCGCTCACGGGCCGCCAACACCGGCGACGGAAATCTGAACCGGTCCCCGCGCCTCCCCCCAAGGTCGACTCAGCCTCAAGCGAGCACCTGGCGGGGTGTGTAGTAAACGTCAGCCACTGGGGGGAGGACAAAGGCGGCCGGGCGTGGTTGCCGGCCACCCACCAACATCGTGTGATGTTCCGGGCTTCATAGGTGCTGCTCGCTGACAGCACCTTTGCCCCTAGAGTCTGCTCAGGTGACACGCGGGATCTTTGTTGTGTGTCTATTCAAGATGGTGCAGGCGGTGGTGCATCTGCCAGTGATCTCAGCCAGCCGACCCTGGCTGCACCGGGGCCTGATCCGTGACCTCCTGGACCAGCGAGACCTTCGACACGCTTGTGCGGGCGTGATCTAATCTTGACGCATTCCCATCGTCAGTCAGCTCCTCCGGGCAGGCGAGGCTCTACCTTGTCTGGCTCACCCCCTCAGCTGATAATGTAGTAGTTACTACACCACTGATAATGTAGTTACTACACCACTGATAATGTAGTTTACTACGCCACTGATAATGTAGTTTACTACGCCACTGATGATGTAGTTACTACACCACTGATAATGTAGTTTACTACGCCACTGATAATGTAGTTACTACACCACTGATAATGTAGTTACTACACCACTGATAATGTAGTTTCTATGCCACTGATAATGTTGTTACTACGCCACTGATAATGTAGTGACTACACCACTGATAATGTAGTTACTACACCACTGATAATGTAGTTTACTACGCCACTGATAATGTAGTTACTACGCCACTGATAATGTAGTTACTACACCACTGATAATGTAGTTACTACACCACTGATAATATAGTTTACTACGCCACTGATAATGTAGTTACTACGCCACTGATAATGTAGTTACTACACCACTGATAATGTAGTTACTACACCACTGATAATGTAGTTACTACGCCACTGATAATGTAGTTACTACACCACTGATAATGCAGTTACTACACCACTGATAATGTAGTTACTACGCCACTGATAATGTAGTTACTACGCCACTGATAATGTAGTTACTACACCACTGATAATGTAGTTACTACACCACTGATAATGTAGTTACTACACCACTGATAATGTAGTTACTACACCATTGATAATGTAGTTTACTACGCCACTGGTAATGTAGTTTACTACGCCACTGATAATGTAGTTACTACACCACTGATAATGTAGTTACTACACCACTGATAATGTAGTTACTACACCACTGATAATGTAGTTACTACACCACTGATAATGTAGTTTACTACGCCACTGATAATGTAGTTACTACGCCACTGATAATGTAGTTACTACACCACTGATAATGTAGTTTACTACGCCACTGGTAATGTAGTTACTACACCACTGATAATGTAGTAGTTACTACACCACTGATAATGTAGTTTACTACGCCACTGATAATGTAGTTACTACACCACTGATAATGTAGTTACTACGCCACTGATAATGTAGTCACTACACCACTGATAATGTAGTTACTACACCACTGATAATGTAGTTTACTACGCCACTGATAATGTAGTTACTACACCACTGATAATGTAGTTACTACACCACTGATAATATAGTTTACTACGCCACTGATAATGTAGTTACTACGCCACTGATAATGTAGTTACTACACCACTGATAATGTAGTTACTACACCACTGATAATGTAGTTACTACGCCACTGATAATGTAGTTACTACACCACTGATAATGCAGTTACTACACCACTGATAATGTAGTTACTACGCCACTGATAATGTAGTTACTACGCCACTGATAATGTAGTTACTACACCACTGATAATGTAGTTACTACACCACTGATAATGTAGTTACTACACCACTGATAATGTAGTTACTACACCATTGATAATGTAGTTTACTACGCCACTGGTAATGTAGTTTACTACGCCACTGATAATGTAGTTACTACACCACTGATAATGTAGTTACTACACCACTGATAATGTAGTTACTACACCACTGATAATGTAGTTACTACACCACTGATAATGTAGTTTACTACGCCACTGATAATGTAGTTACTACGCCACTGATAATGTAGTTACTACACCACTGATAATGTAGTTTACTACGCCACTGGTAATGTAGTTACTACACCACTGATAATGTAGTAGTTACTACACCACTGATAATGTAGTTTACTACGCCACTGATAATGTAGTTACTACACCACTGATAATGTAGTTACTACGCCACTGATAATGTAGTCACTACACCACTGATAATGTAGTTACTACACCACTGATAATGTAGTTTACTACGCCACTGATAATGTAGTTACTACACCACTGATAATGTAGTTACTACACCACTGATAATGTAGTTACTACACCACTGATAATGTAGTTACTACACCACTGATGATGTAGTTACTACACCACTGATAATGTAGTTACTACACCACTGATAATGTAGTTACTACACCACTGATGATGTAGTTACTACACCACTGATAATGTAGTTACTACGCCACTGATAATGTTGTTACTACGCCACTGATAATGTAGTTACTACAACACTGATATTGTAGTTACTACACCACTGATAATGTAGTTACTACACCACTGATAATGTAGTAACTACACCACTGATAATGAAGTTATGATTGAGGATGCGAGAGTAAGAGAACTTAAGGAAGTCACTCAAATTTCTATATAACTCTAAATGACTCTAAAAGTACGGAAGGACATATTGCACAAGTACACAGATTTCTACAGAGTAGTCACAAGCAAACGCGAGCTTGGGCAAAGAAGCAAAACAACAACAATAACAACAATAGCAGCAACAACAATAGCAACAACAGCAGCAACAACTACAGCAGCAGTAACAACAACAGCAGCAACAACTACAGCAGCAGCAACAACAACAGCAACAACAATAGCAACAACAGTAGCAACAACTACAGCAGCAACAACAACAATAGCAACAACAGTTGCAACAACAGTAGCAACAACTACTACAACAACTGCAATAACAAAAACTACAACAATGGCAACAACTACAACAGTAGCAACAACAGTAGCAACAATAGCAACAACTACAGCAGCAACAACAACAACAACAGCAACAACAATTACAGCAGCAGCAACAACAACAATAGCAACAACAGTAGCAACAACTACTGCAACAACTACAATAACAAAAACTACAACAGTAGCAACGGCGACAACAACAGTAGCAACAACAATAGCAACAAGAACAACAACTATAACAACAGCAGCAACAACAATAGCAACAACAGTAGCAACAACTACTGCAACAACTACAATAACAAAAACAACAACAGTAGCAACGGCGACAACAACAATAGCAACAAGAACAACAGCAGCAGCAACAACTACAACAGTAGCAACAACAGTAGCAACAATAGCAACAACTACAACAGCAGCAACAACAGCAACAACAATAGCAACAACTACTACAATAACAAAAACTACAACAGTAGCAACAATAACAACAACTACAACAGCACCAACAACAACAGCAACAACTACCACAGCACCAACAACGACAACAACTACCACAGCACCAACAACAGCAGCAACAACTACAACAGCACCAACAACAGCAGCAACAACTACAACAACTACAACAGCAGCAACAACTACAACAGCAGCAACAACTACAACAGCACCAACAACAGCACCAACAACTACAACAACTACCACCGCACCAACAACTACAACAGCGCCAACAACAACAGCAACAACTACAACAGCACCAACAACTACAACAACTACAACAGCACCAACAACTACAGCAACAACTACAACAGCACCAACAACTACAACAGCACCAACAACAGTAGCAACAACTACAACAGCACCAACAACTACAACAGCACCAACAACAACAACAACTACAACAGCACCAACAACTACAACAGCACCAACAACAACAACTACAACAGCACCAACAACAACAGCAACAACTAAACAGCACCAACAACTACAACAACAATAGCACCAACAACTACAACAGTACCAACAACAGCAGCACCAACAACAGCACCAACAACTACAACAGCACCAACAACTACAACTACAACAACAACTACAACAGCACCAACAACTACAACAACTACAACAGCACCAACAACTACAACAGCACCAACAACAACAAAACAACAATGTGTTGAATAGAACAGCTTCTTCGTGTGTGTGCTGAATGTTGTTGTCCTTCCCCTTCGCACAACTACGATCAGCTCGTGGTTGGCTACGTACGGCACGAAAGAAGTTCAACACACACACACGCGTCCTCCTGTTGTTAAAGACTGTAGTTTGTGTGTGTGGGGGGTGTGTGTGTGTGGGGTGTGTGTGTGTGTGGGGTGCGTGTGTGTGTGGGGTGTGTGTGTGTGTGGGGTGTGTTTGTGGGGGTGTGTGTGTGGGGTGTGTGTGTGTATGGGGTGTGTGGGGTGTGTGTGTGTGTGGGGTGTGTGTGTATGTGGGGTGTGTGGGGTGTGTGTGGTGTGGGTGGGGTGTGTGTGTGTGGTGTGTGTGGGGTGTGTGTGTGTGGGGTGTGTGTATGTGGGGTATGTGTGTGTGTGGTGTGTGTGGGGTGTGGTGTGTGTGGGGTGTGTGTGTGTGTGTGTGTGGTGTGTGTGGGGTGTGTGTGTGTGGGTGTGTGTTTATGTGGGGTGTGTGTGATGTGTGTGTGTGGGGTGTGTGTGGGGTGTGTGTGTGTGTGGGGTGTGTGTGTGTGGTGTGTGTGGGGTGTGTGTGTGTGTGGGGTGTGTGTGTATGGGGTGTGTGTGTGGGGTGTGTGTGTGTGGGGTGTGTGTGTGTGGTGTGTGTGTGTGGTGTGTGTGTGTGAGGTGTGTGTGTGGGGTGTGTGTGTGGGGTGTGTGTGGGGTGTGTGTGTGTGGTGTGTGTGTGTGGGGTGTGTGTGTGGGGTGTGTGTGTGTGGGGGGTGTGTGTGTGGGGTGTGTGGGTGTGTGTGGGGTGTGTGTGTGTGGGGTGTGTGGGGTGTGTGTGTGGGGGGGGGTGTGTGGGGGGTGTGTGTGGGGGGTGTGTGGGGTGTGTGTGTGTGGGGTGTGTGTGTATGGGGTGTGTGTATGGGGTGTGTGTGTATAGGGTGTGTGTGGGGTGTGTGTGGGGTGTGTGTGGGGTCTGTGTGGTGTGTGGGGTGTGTGTGTGTGGGGTGTGTGTGGGGTGTGTGTGTGTGGGGTGTGTGTGGGGTGTATGTGTGTGTGTGTGGGGTGTGTTTGTGTGGGGTGTGTGTGTGTGTGGAGGGTGTGTGTGGGGTGGGTGTGTGTGTGTGTGTGGGGTGTGTGTGTGTGGGGTGTGTGTGTGTGTAGGGTGTGTGTGTGGTGTGTTTGTGGGGTGTGTGTGTGTGGGGTGTGTGTGTGTGGGGTGTGTGTGTGTGGGATGTGTGTGTGGGGGGGTGTGTGGGGGGTGTGTGTTTGTGGGGTGTGTGTGTATGGGGTGTGTGTATGGGGTGTGTGTGTATAGGGTGTGTGTGGGGTGTGTGTGTGGGGGGGGGTGTGTGTGTGGGGTGTGTGTGTGGGGGGTGTGTGTATAGGGTGTGTGTGGGGTGTGTGGGGTGTGTGTGGGGTGTATGTGTGTGTGTGTGGGGTGTGTGTGTGGGGTGTGTGTGTGTGTGTGGGGTGTGTGTATGGGGTTTGTGTGTGTGGGGTGTGTGTGTGGTGTGTGTGTGTGGGGTATGTGTGTGTGTGTGGGGTGTGTGTGTGTGGGGTGGGTGTGTGTGTGTGTGTGGGGTGTGTGTGTGTGGTGTGGGTATGTGTGTGTGTGGGGTGTGTGTGTGGGGTGTGTGTGTGTGTGTGGGGTGTGTATATGTGGGGTGTGTGTGTGTGGGGTGTGTTTGTGTGTATGTGTGTGTGGTGTGAATGTGGGGTGTGTGTGTGTGGGGTGTATGTGTGGGGTGTGTGTGTGTGGGGTGTGTGTGGGGTGTGTGTGTGTGGGGTGTGTGTGTGGGGGTGTGTGTGTATGTGTGGGGTGTGTATATGTGTGTGTGGTGTGTATGTGGGGTGTGTGTATGTGGGGTGTGTGTATGTGTGGTGTGTGTGTGTGGGGTGTGTATGTGTGTGTGTGGTGTGTATGTGTGGTGTGTATGTGTGGGGTGTGTGTGTGTGGGGTGTGTATGTGTGGGGTGTGTGTGTGTGGGGTGTGTGTGGGGTGTGTGTGTGGGGTGTGTGTGTGTATGGGGTGTGCGTGTGTGGGGTGTGCGTGTGTGTGGTGTGTGTGTGTGGGGTGTGTGTGTGGGGGGGGGTGTGTGGGGTGTGTTTGTGTGTATGTGTGTGTGGTGTGTATGTGGGGAGTATGTGTGTGGTGTGTGTGTGTGGAGTATATGTATGTATGTGGGGTGTGTGGGGGGTCGCTTGTTGATTTGCGATGAGATTTTCTTGAACAATGCTGCGGGAAGAAGCCTTCTCTGGGGGGAGGAGGGTTGTGGGGTTATAATTTGGTCCCACGGACGTCAAGAGGAAGAGCGGATAAAGACAAAGGCGCTGTAACAGGATGAAATGAATCTGCGACAGAATGAATTATAAATTACGTGAATGCTTTTGGCCCATATTTGGAGTAGTTGAGTGTGACTTTGCCCATGTAAGAAACGCTGGAACGGGTATCGACGTGTTTTTAACGATCCACTGCTCGATTTACAACGCTTGATCCATGATCGATCCATGCTCGAACACATAGGGACAGGTGTTAAGAATATCATAGCCATGATCGATCCATTATCGATCCATGCTCGATCCATGATCGATCCATGCTCGAACACAGGAACATGTGTTAAGAATATCGTATCCATGAATGATCCATGATCGATCCATGCTCGAACACATAGGCACAGATATTCAAAATATTATAGGCATGATCGATCCATGCTCGATCCATGATCGATCCATGCTCGATCCATGATCGATCCATGATCGATCCATGCTTGATCCATCCTCGATCCATGCTCGAACACATAGGCACAGATAATAAAAAAAAATACCACAGCCACGCTTCATCCAACGGCCACATTAGGCCGCCCATTGACGCCTGATTGGCTTCCTCCACGTGAACATAATCCATCATTCATCCTGTCGCGGATTCGTTTCATCCCTGTGACGGCGCGCGAGCCGCCTGCAACCAATGCCGGGGCCCAAAGTGTTCGCCGCTGCTGTTCGCTGCGAGTTGCAAACCCTCAGCGGCGGTGTCAACGCAACGCGCTCCAATTTGTGTGGCGGCGGGGTTGGGGGTTGGGAGGTGGTTTTGCGTGGCGTTGTTGATTACAACTCGTAACGACTGGCGCTGTACCCGTGTGAGAGCTAAGTCGATCGAGCGGAGGGCTCATGAGCAGCTTCACGATATTCGCCACCGATTTGTTGGTGGTCGTGAGTGCCGGGGTGGAGGTGGTGGGGGGGGGGGTGATGGATTCGGGGGTCTTGTAGAGAGCAGTGCGCTAACCGCGGCGCCACCGCTCCCCAGATCCACAAGATCACCCCACATAGGGAACCGTCCATAAGTGACGTCACGCGATTTTGGACCCCTCCCCCCCCCCCCCTTCGTCACACGACGTCACAAAAAGCCAGACCCCCCCCCCCCTCAAATATGACGTCACAAAGCTCTGCCCTCCCCCCCCCCAAAAAAAATAAAACACGTACTTCAAATCGCCCCCCCCAAAAAAAAAATCGCTTTAAACTATTGTCATTGTAGTGCGTGTTTAATGTGGCGCTGCACTCTGATGTTAATTTACCTTCTTTGGTTCTTTCGGTAAAGTCACGTAGAATGAGAATAAAATAATAAATTGATAAAATAAAATAACACAATAATATTCTCACGACGTTTCGGCCACAACACAAGCGGCCTTCATCAGGTGAAGGGACGAGACTGGTAGGACAGCGCTGATGAAGGCCGCTTGTGTTGTGGCCGAAACGTCGTGAGAATATTATTGTGTTATTTTATTTTATAAATGTATTATTTTATTCTCATTCTACGTGGTGACTTTACCGAAAGAACCAAAGAAGATGAATCCTTGCAGTCACGAAAGCTTTAAATCGAAATCTATTTAATTAAGTAGAACGTGTTGTGTCTATATTTATTTAAAGTTGCGCATGTCTGACCGACACGCCCCCCCCTCCCCTAGGTGCCTGACGTCATTTATGGACGGCCCCATAGCCTGTAGCCGCCTGTAGGGCCAAGTGCTGATAGCGTGTTGCACCTATGAAGGCGGGCACGGCACACGAGAGGGTGGGTTTGCCAGCACCGCGCCCGGCCGCCTTTGTCTCCCCAGTGGCGACGTTTTACACACCGCAACCAAAGTACTCATTTGAGGCCGAGTCGACCTAGGGGAGGCCCAGAACCGGTTCAGATAATCGTCGCTGTGGTGTTGGCCGTGAGCGGGAATCGAACCCGGGTCGCCAGGTTCATGGCGCAGCGCGGCGCTCACCGCGACATTCGGGAGTACAAAGATAAAGATCCCCCGTATAGCCTGGAACAGCGTGTCGGGGCAAGTGCTGTTCGCGAGCAGCAGCAGCAGCAGCAGCTATGAAGGCCTCACACTGTCACCCACTCACACACACATTCACTCACACTGTCACCCACTCACACACACATTCACTCACACTGTCACCCACTCACACACACATTCACTCACACTGTCACCCACTCACACACACATTCACTCACACTGTCACCCACTCACACACACATTCACTCACACTGTCACCCAAACACACACACACATGCACTCACACTCTCACCCACTCACACACACATTCACTCACACTGTCACCCACTCACACACACATTCACTCACACTGTCACCCACTCACACACACATTCACTCACACTGTCACCCACTCACACACACATTCACTCACACACACATTCACTCACACTCACATTCACTCACACTGTCACCCACTCACACACACATTCACTCACACTGTCACCCACTCACACACACATTCACTCACACTGTCACCCACTCACACACACATTCACTCACACT
Source organism: Petromyzon marinus (assembly GCF_048934315.1). Taxonomy (NCBI): domain Eukaryota; kingdom Metazoa; phylum Chordata; class Hyperoartia; order Petromyzontiformes; family Petromyzontidae; genus Petromyzon; species Petromyzon marinus. The sequence continues at coordinate 29,886 of NW_027423634.1, forward strand.
ATCACCCACTCACACACACATTAACTCACACTGTCACTCACTCACACACACATTCACTCACACTGTCACCCACTCACACACACATTCACTCACACTGTCACCCACTCACACACACATTCACTCACACACACATTCACTCACACTCACATTCACTCACACTGTCACCCACTCACACACACATTCACTCACACTGTCACCCACTCACACTCACATTCACTCACACTGTCACCCACTCACACACACATTCATTCACACTGTCACCCACTCACACACACATTCACTCACACTGTCACCCACTCACACTCACATTCACTCACAGTCACCCACTCACACACACATTCACTCACACTCCCACCCACTCACACACACATTCACTCACACTCTCACCCACTCACATACACATTCACTCACACTCACACACACATTCACTCACACTGTTATTGACCTACTCACTCGCTCACTCACCACACTGCAGGTCAAACCAACACACTCGCTGTTTCACTGACTCAACCACTCGAACAAGCACTCAGTCACCCAACCCCCCCACTCGCCTACTCACTCACCCACCTACTCACCCACCCACCACGCCCGGCCGCCTTTGTCTCCCCAGTGGCGAGGTTTCCCCCCCCCCCCCCCCACAACGCAGGCGCAGCGTCGTTCGTGTTCTCCCTTTGAAAAGTGAAAACGAAAATTGACCCTTCAGGCACGCACCCAAACGCAGAGGAAGTGGCCGGGCGGGTGGCGGCGGCAGCGGAGAGGAAGTGCGGTGATTGTGAGACTGAGCGAGACATTTTTTTTAAAATAAAAATAATAATGATGATGATGATTATTATTATTTTAATTATTTTTACTTGTTAAAAAAGGAAAAACACGTTTTTTTTTCTTTCAGCTCCCCCCCCTCCCCCCCCCCAATGAATGACGAGCCACGTTTATTGTAGCGCATTTGTTGGGGGGCGAAATCGGAGCAACCCGGAAAAAAAACCCGCACGCGTTCTCGCGAGGGGGCAACGCTCTATCCCCCGTGTGCAGATGGAACAGATGGAGATTAGTCCCCACACTCTGCTGTACCGCCTTCTCACGGCAGAGTCTGGGGGTACAGCTCCTCCTCCACTCACACCCACAGGGCTAGGTAGGGAGTGCAGCAAACGAAGAGAGGATATGGCATCTGTGCAGGACCGCCCTTTCCTGAAACCACATTGGGGCTCCGCAAGCCTCTTCTCAGCGTACCTGGCAAGGCGATGTTGAATAATCCTTGCCAGGACCTTTCCCGGCATACATTCACTCACACTGGCACCCACACACACACACACATTCACTCACACTCTCACCCACATCACACACACGTTCACTCATACTCTCACCCACTCACACACACATTCACTCACACTCTCACACACATTCACTCACACTCTCACCCACTCACACACACATTCACTCACACTCTCACCCACTCACACACACATTCACTCACACTCTCACCCACTCACACACACATTCACTCACACTCTCACCCACTCACACACACATTCACTCATACTCTCACCCACTCACACACACATTCACTCACACTCTCACCCACACATTCACTCACACTGTCACCCACTCACACACACATTCACTCACACTCCCACCCACTCACACACACATTCACTCACACTCTCACCCACTCACACACACATTCACTCACACTCTCACACACATTCACTCACACTCTCACCCACTCACACACACATTCACTCACACTCTCACCCACTCACACACACATTCACTCACACTCTCACCCACACATTCACTCACACTGTCACCCACTCACACACACATTCACTCACACTATCACCCACTCACACACACATTCACTCACACTGTCACCCACTCACACACACATTCACTCACACTGTCACCCACTCACACACACATTCACTCACACTGTCACCCACTCACACACACATTCACTCACACACACATTCACTCACACTCACATTCACTCACACTGTCACCCACTCACACACACATTCACTCACACTGTCACCCACTCACACTCACATTCACTCACACTGTCACCCACTCACACACACATTCATTCACACTCCCACCCACTCACACACACATTCACTCACACTCTCACACACATTCACTCACACTCTCACCCACTCACACACACATTCACTCATACTCTCACCCACTCACACACACATTCACTCACACTCTCACCCACACATTCACTCACACTGTCACCCACTCACACACACATTCACTCACACTCCCACCCACTCACACACACATTCACTCACACTCTCACCCACTCACACACACATTCACTCACACTCCCACCCACTCACACACACATTCACTCACACTCTCACCCACTCACACTCACATTCACTCACACTCTCACCCACTCACACACACATTCACTCACACTCTCACCCACTCACACACACATTCACTCACACTCCCACCCACTCACACACACATTCACTCACACTCTCACCCACTCACACACACATTCACTCACACTCCCACCCACCCACTCACCCACTCACTCACCGAACCACCCACCCACTCACTCACCCACTCACTCACTCACCCACTCACTCACCGAACCACTCACCCACTCACTCACCCACCCACTCACTCACCCACTCACCAACACCGCAGGCCATCTCACTCACCCACCCACTCACTCACTCACCCACCCACCCACCTACTCACCCACCCACTCACTCACCCACCCACTCACTCACTCACCCACCCACCCACTCACTCACTCACCCACCCACCCACCTACTCACCCACCCACTCACTCACCCACCCACTCACTCACCCACTCACCCATCTACTCACTCACTCACCCACCCACTCACCCACTTACCTACTCACCCACCCACTCACCCACCTACTCACCCACCCACTCACCCACCCACCAACACCGCAGGCCATCTCACTCACCCACCCACTCACTCACTCACCCACCCACTCACTCACCCACCCACCCACTCACCCACTCACCCACCCACCCACCTACTCACCCACCCACTCACTCACCCACCCACTCACTCACCCACTCACCCATCTACTCACTCACCCACTTACCTACTCACCCACCCACTCACCCACCCACTCACCCACCTACTCACCCACCCACTCACCCACTCACCAACACCGCAGGCCATCTCACTCACCCACCCACTCACTCACTCACCCACCCACCCACTCACCCACCTACTCACCCACCCACTCACCCACCCACCAACACCGCAGGCCATCTCACTCACCTCCCTCTCTGCATAGTCTCTCGCACCGCTCCACCGTCTCTTCTCCCGCACCTCTCACGACCACGACCTCGCTAACGCGTCGACCGTCCGTGCTCCCAGTCTGTGTGCACAGCGAGCTCCCATTCATTCATTCACAACAACAGCAACAACAAGAGCAATCACAACACCAGCAACAACAACAACGACAACAGCAACAACAACAAGAACAGCAACAACAACAGTAGCAACAACAACAGCAACAATAACAACAGCAACAACAACAACAGCAACAATAACAACAGCAACAACAACAACAGCAACAACAACAGCAGCAACAACAACAACAGCAGCAACAACAACAGCAACAACAACAGCAACAACAACAGCAGCAGCAACAACAACAGCAACAACAACAGCAGCAGCAACAACAACAGCAACAACAACAGCAGCAACAACAACAGCAACAACAACAGCAGCAACAACAACAACAGCAGCAACAGCAACAACAACAGCAACAACAACAGCAGCAACAGCAAAAACAACAGCAGCAACAACAACAACAGCAGCAACAGCAACAACAGCAGCTGCCGTTCGCCACTAAGCGACGGTGACGTCACCACGACGCCCGTGCCAGGCCACGTGCACGTCGAGGCCACGTGAAGTGTCGAAGGCTCTCAGCTGACAGGAGGAGGTCACGGGACAGACCCAGCAGGTGCCATGGGGTGACTGACCGAGGTGAATGGCAGATGCACCCGCCAGCTGTGGCCCCTACTGTGCTGACCTGCTGAATTTTATCCGCTCCGCTCGTTGTTGTGAGCGTCGCTCCTCCGCCCTCCGTTGTTGCTGGAGGGCGACTGCCTCCAGCTGCCCAGCAGCAGCAGCAGCAGCGTCCTTCACGAGCCTCCTCCTCCTCCACCAGAGGCTGACGTTGACACCGCTGGTACCGGTCACTGGCAAGTCCACTAAGCTCTACAATCCTCCAGTAGCCGCATCGCCTCCATCTCTTCTCCAGCCACCCCAAGTCCGGGCCGTGCCAAGCAGAGGCCGCTTGCGGATGTGGTGGCTGGGCACGCGGAGCTACGTGACCCCGCCATTCACACACCCACACACCCACAATACAAAGATCCCCCGTGTAGCCTTAATATACTTATTAGGGCAAGTGCTGTGAGCGAGTAGCAGCTATGAAGGCCGGCAAGGCACACGAGGGGGGGTGGGTGGCCAGCACCACGCCCGGCCGCCTTTGTCTCTCCCCCAGTGGCGATGTTTACTACGCACCGCACCAGGTACTCATTTGAGGCTGAGTCGACCTAGGGGAGGCCCGGGACCGGTGCAGATAATCGTCACTGACGGTGTTGGCCGTGAGCGGGAATCGAACTGGGGTCACCAGCTGTGTAGCCCAGCGCAGCGCTAACCACTGCACCACCGCTCCCCTCTCTCTCACCCACCCCCCACGCACACCCTCACACCCCCCCACGCACACCCACCCCCCCACGCACACCGTCACACCCTCACCCCCCCACGCACACCGTCACACCCTCACCCCCCCACGCACACCGTCACACACGCGCACCAGAGGCAATTTTTTTCCGGGAATTCCGAGGCATCCTCTGCGCCAATAAACTGGCCACTTTGAAAGCTGACAATGAACAAAAGGCAAAGGTCCCCCGTGTAGCCTTCGCATACTTCCGGGGCAAGTGCTGTTAGCGAGCAGCAGCAGCGCCTATGAAGGCTGCCGGCACTGTGGCACACCACGGGGGTGGGTGGCCAGCGCCACGCCCGGCCGCCTTTGTCTCCCCAGTGGCGATGTTTACACCGCACCAGGTACTCATTTGAGGCTGAGTCGACCTAGGGCAGGGGTCGGATATCTGTGGCTCCGGAGTCGCATGCGGTGGCTCTTTGGCTGCCCCCCTTGCGGCTCTTTGGATGCCCCCTTGAGGCTCTTTGGCTGCCTCCTTGAGGCTCTTTGGCTGCCCCCTTGAGGCTCTTTGGCTGCCTCCTTGAGGCTCTTTGGCTGCCTCCTTGAGGCTCTTTGGCTGCCCCCTTGAGGCTCTTTGGCTGCCCCCTTGTGGCTCTTTGGCTGCCTCCTTGAGACTCTTTGGCTGCCCCCTTGAGGCTCTTTGGCTGCCTCCTTGAGGCTCTTTGGCTGCCCCCTTGAGACTCTTTGGCTGCCTCCTTGAGGTTCTTTGGCTGCCCCCTTGAGACTCTTTGGCTGCCTCATTGAGACTCTTTGGCTGCCCCCTTGAGACTCTTTGGCTGCCGCCTTGAGACTCTTTGGCTGCCTCATTGAGACTCTTTGGCTGCCCCCTTGAGACTCTTTGGCTGCCCCCTTGAGACTCTTTGGCTGCCTCATTGAGACTCTTTGGCTGCCCCCTTGAGACTCTTTGGCTGCCCCCTTGAGACTCTATGGCTGCCTCCTTGAGGCTCTTTCGCTGTCTCCTTGAGGCTCTTTGGCTGCCCCCTTGGGGCTCTTTGGCTGCCGCCTTGAGACTCTTTGGCTGCCTCATTGAGACTCTTTGGCTGCCCCCTTGAGACTCTTTGGCTGCCCCCTTGAGACTCTTTGGCTGCCTCATTGAGACTCTTTGGCTGCCCCCTTGAGACTCTTTGGCTGCCCCCTTGAGACTCTTTGGCTGCCTCATTGAGGCTCTTTGGCTGCCCCCTTGAGGCTCTTTGGCTGCCCCCTTGAGGCTCTTTGGCTGCCTCCTTGAGGCTCTTTGGCTGCCCCCTTGAGACTCTTTGGCTGCCCCCTTGAGGCTCTTTGGCTGCCCCCTTGAGGCTCTTTGGCTGCCCCCTTGAGGCTCTTTGGCTGCCCCCTTGAGACTCTTTGGCTGCCCCCTTGAGGCTCTTTGGCTGCCCCCTTGAGGCTCTTTGGCTGCCTCCTTGAGGCTCTTTGGCTGCCCCCTTGAGGCTCTTTGGCTGCCCCCTTGAGGCTCTTTGGCTGCCCCCTTGTGGCTCTTTGGCTGCCCCCTTGAGGCTCTTTGGCTGCCCCCTTGTGGCTCTTTGGCTGCCCCCTTGAGGCTCTTTGGCTGCCCCCTTGAGGCTCTTTGGCTGCCCCCTTGAGGCTCTTTGGCTGCCTCATTGAGACTCTTTGGCTGCCCCCTTGAGACTCTTTGGCTGCCGCCTTGAGACTCTTTGGCTGCCTCATTGAGACTCTTTGGCTGCCCCCTTGAGACTCTTTGGCTGCCCCCTTGAGACTCTTTGGCTGCCTCATTGAGACTCTTTGGCTGCCCCCTTGAGACTCTTTGGCTGCCGCCTTGAGACTCTTTGGCTGCCTCATTGAGACTCTTTGGCTGCCCCCTTGAGACTCTTTGGCTGCCCCCTTGAGACTCTTTGGCTGCCTCATTGAGACTCTTTGGCTGCCCCCTTGAGACTCTTTGGCTGCCCCCTTGAGACTCTATGGCTGCCTCCTTGAGGCTCTTTCGCTGTCTCCTTGAGGCTCTTTGGCTGCCCCCTTGGGGCTCTTTGGCTGCCGCCTTGAGACTCTTTGGCTGCCTCATTGAGACTCTTTGGCTGCCCCCTTGAGACTCTTTGGCTGCCCCCTTGAGACTCTTTGGCTGCCCCCTTGAGGCTCTTTGGCTGCCCCCTTGAGACTCTTTGGCTGCCCCCTTGAGACTCTTTGGCTGCCCCCTTGAGGCTCTTTGGCTGCCCCCTTGAGGCTCTTTGGCTGCCCCCTTGAGGCTCTTTGGCTGCCTCCTTGAGGCTCTTTGGCTGCCCCCTTGAGACTCTTTGGCTGCCCCCTTGAGGCTCTTTGGCTGCCCCCTTGAGGCTCTTTGGCTGCCCCCTTGAGGCTCTTTGGCTGCCCCCTTGAGACTCTTTGGCTGCCCCCTTGAGGCTCTTTGGCTGCCCCCTTGAGGCTCTTTGGCTGCCTCCTTGAGGCTCTTTGGCTGCCCCCTTGAGGCTCTTTGGCTGCCCCCTTGAGGCTCTTTGGCTGCCCCCTTGTGGCTCTTTGGCTGTCTTCTTGAGGCTCTTTGGCTGCCCCCTTGAGGCTCTTTGGCTGCCCCCTTGAGGCTCTTTGGCTGCCCCCTTGTGGCTCTTTGGCTGCCCCCTTGAGGCTCTTTGGCTGCCCCCTTGTGGCTCTTTGGCTGCCCCCTTGAGGCTCTTTGGATGCCCCCTTGAGGCTCTTTGGCTGCCCCCTTGAGGCTCTTTGGCTGTCTTCTTGAGGCTCTTTGGCTGCCCCCTTGAGGCTCTTTGGCTGCCCCCTTGAGGCTCTTTGGCTGCCCCCTTGTGGCTCTTTGGCTGCCCCCTTGAGGCTCTTTGGCTGCCCCCTTGAGGCTCTTTGGCTGCCCCCTTGTGGCTCTTTGGCTGTCTTCTTGAGGCTCTTTGGCTGCCCCCTTGAGGCTCTTTGGCTGCCTCCTTGAGGCTCTTTGGCTGCCCCCTTGAGGCTCTTTGGCTGCCCCCCTTGCGGCTCTTTGGCTGTCTTCTTGAGGCTCTTTGGCTGCCCCCTTGAGGCTCTTTGGCTGCCTCCTTGAGGCTCTTTGGCTGCCCCCTTGAGGCTCTTTGGCTGCCCCCATGAGGCTCTTTGGCTGCCCCCTTGAGGCTCTTTGGCTGTCTCCATGAGGCTCTTTGGCTGTCTCCTTGAGGCTCTTTGGCTGCCCCCTTGAGGCTCTTTGGCTGCCCCCTTGAGGCTCTTTGGCTGCCCCTTTGGGGGGCAGCCGTGTTAAAAATAAAAATGCATCTTAAACGTAATTTAACGCAAAGATAATTCATGCAATATGGCAGGGAAATTGGGGTCACTGTGGAATGTCTTAGGCAGTGACACACAACATTTACAGCCGTCAAATTGTACACTGAAATAATAACTAAGCGAGGAGAAATGAAACGAAATAAACGCAAGTTTAGTAAAGTCACCACGTAGAAGGGAAACAATAAAATAATAAAAATATTAAACAATACAATTCTCACGACGTTTCGACTGCAACACGAGCAATCATCATCAGGTGTGAAAACCACAACAAGAAAATTTGAACAAAGTGGCGGTTTTTTAACGTTAGCACCATGGAGAGCGATTTGACAGTTTGTTCAGATGGACGAGTCCATCTATGTTCGGAAAAGAGGAGGGGGAGAGACGAAAATAATTGATGCGGTCTGAAAACCACCTCAAGCGCGATCAATCAATTAAGACCCGAAATGGTTTATCAAATCTTTCCAATGATTGCTAAGCCAGAATCCATCTTCTCGGTTGAAATTGTCTCTGTGTTTGTATATGTGGATAGCCTCATGAACGAATCTCTCATGGTAGCCAGATGGCTTGCAGAGAACCTCTGTCTTGGAGAAGTCAATGTTGATAATTTACAGTCAGAACGTGCTGTTGTCGTCTTGCTGGATACAGAGACTCCTCGACTTACGAACGGGTTAGCTTCCAGAGTTCTGTGTTCGTAAGTCGATTTGCTCGTCAGTACAACGTTACTCCTGTCGGTTCCAAACACGTTATATGGCGTGTTCACTAAACACGGAGGAACGGCTTTAAAAGTTGTATGATCTCCTGTCGATTTAAATACCACTGGTTCTTGACGTTATGGAGATGTAGATGCCACTGGTTCTGTTCTGTAGATTTAGATGCCAGTGGTTCTTCACGTTCTGTAGATGTAGATGCCACTGGTTCTTCATGTTCTGCAGATGTAGATGCCACTGGTTTTTCGTGTTCTGCAGATGTAGATGCCACTGGTTCTTTATGTTCTGCAGATGTAGATGCCACTTGTTCTTCGTGTTCTGCAGATGTAGATGCCACTGGTTCTTTATGTTCTGTAGATGTAGATGTCACTGGTTCTTCACGTTCTGTAGATGTATATGTCACTGGTTTTTCACGTTCTGTAGATGTAGATGTCACTGGTTCTTCATGTTCTGTAGATGTAGATGCCACTGGTTCTTTATGTTCTGTAGATTTAGATGCCACTGGTTCTTCATGTTCTGTAGATGTAGATGCCACTGGTTCTTCACGTTCTGTAGATGTAGATGCCACTGGTTCTTTATGTTCTGTAGATGTAGATGTCACTGGTTCTTCACGTTCTGTAGATGTAGATGTCACTGGTTTTTCACGTTCTGTAGATGTAGATGTCACTGGTTCTTTATGTTCTGTAGATGTAGATGTCACTGGTTCTTCACGTTCTGTAGATGTAGATGTCACTGGTTTTTCACGTTCTGTAGATGTAGATGTCACTGGTTCTTTATGTTCTGTAGATTTAGATGCCAGTGGTTCTTCACGTTCTGTAGATGTAGATGCCACTGGTTCTTCATGTTTTGTAGATGTAGATGCCACTGGTTCTTCACGTTCTGCAGATGTAGATGCCACTGGTTCTTCATGTTCTGTAGATGTAGATGCCACTGGTTCTTCACGTTCTGCAGATGTAGATGCCACTGGTTCTTCATGTTCTGTAGATGTAGATGCCACTGGTTCTTCACGTTCTGCAGATGTAGATGCCACTGGTTCTTCACGTTTTGCAGATGTAGATGCCACTGGTTCTTCACGTTCTGCAGATGTAGATGCCACTGGTTCTTCATGTTCTGTAGATGTAGATGCCACTGGTTCTTCACGTTCTGTAGATGTAGATACCACTGGTTCTTCATGTTCTGTAAATGTAGATGCCTCTGGTTCTTCACGTTATGCAGATATAGATGCCACTGGTTCTTCACGTTCTGCAGATGTAGATGCCACTGGTTCTTCACGTTCTCTAGATGTAGATGTCACTGGTTTTTCACCTTCTGTAGATGTAGATGCCACTAGTTGTTCACGTTCTGCAGATGTAGATCCCACTAGTTCTTCACGTTCTGTACATGTAGATGCCACTGGTTCTTCATGTTCTGCAGATGAAGATACCACTGGTTCTTCATATTCTGCAGATTTAGATGCCAATGGATCTTCACGTTCTGAAAATGTAGATGCCACTGGTTCTTCACGTTCTGTAGATGTAGATGCCACTGGTTCTTAATGTTCTGGAGATGTAGATGCCACTGTTTCCTCACGTTCTGCAGATGTAGATGCCACTGGTTTTTCACGTTCTGTAGATGTAGATGCCACTGGTTCTTCATATTCTGCAGATGTAGATGCCACTGGATCTTCACGTTCTAAGATGTAGATGCCACTGGTTTTTCATGTTCTGCAGATGTAGATACCACTGGTTCTTCATGTTCTGCAGATGTAGATGCCACTGGTTCTTCATGTTCTGCAGATGTAGATACCACTGGTTCTTCATGTTCTGCAGATGTAGATGCCACTGGTTCTTCACGTTCTTTACATGTAGATGCCACTGGTTCTTCACGTTCTGCAGATGTAGATGCCACTGGTTCTTCACCTTCTGCAGATGTAGATGCCACTGGTTCTTCACGTTCTGTAGATGTAGATGCCACTGGTTCTTCACGTTCTGCAGATATAGATGCCACTGGTTCTTCACATTCTGTAGATGTAGATGCCACTGGTTCTTCACGTTCTGTAGATGTAGATGCCACTGGTTCTTCACGTTCTGCAGATGTAGATGCCACTGGTTCTTCACGTTCTGTAGATGTAGATGCCACTGGTTCTTCACGTTCTGCATATGTAGATGCCACTGGTTCTTCACGTTCTGTAGATGTAGATGCCACCACCGCCATCTATTGCACGGCGGTTGAACTCACGACTCTCGGTCTGAACAGACAACTGGACCCACGGCCCAGGTTTTTTCGTATCTCTGAAAGTTCGTTAGTCGAATGTACGTAGGTAGAGGAGTCCCTTTCCTTGCTGTGTCTGTGTACAGGTAACTCTGCGCGTGAAAGTTCCAGGCACAGGTCCAGATAATTGTCACTCGTGTTGGTGCCAGTGTGCTAACCACAGTGCCACCGCTCCACACAGACCCCCACGTGCCACTTGCACTACGAAACCGGTGACCCAAGTTCGATTCCCGATTTTTTTTTTACGAAACCAACAACGGTTGCGTAACATTTGAACCCGTCTTTGCCCTCCCCTTAGGTCGACTCAGCCTCAAATGAATACCTGGGTGGGGGTGAGCAGTAAACATCGCCACTCGAGGAGACAAAGGCGGCCGGGCGTGGTGCTGGCCACCCACCCCCCTCGTGTGGCCGTGCCGACCTCTATAGCTGCCACTCGCTAACAACACTTGCACCATACAGTCTGTTAAGGCTACACGGGGGACCATTGTCTTTTTTTGTGTGCGCGCGTGGATTGCGGTGGTGTAGCGGTTAACGCGCTGCGCAACGAAGCCCCCTCCCCCAATCACCACCACCACCAGCAGCAGCAGCACCTCGTGCCCGAGGCCACGCTGGGGATCTCTCTGTGATGTGTGGGCAGACACCGCGGGGGACCAGGGGAGGATGAGCGGCGAGTCTCGGACGCCGTCTGCGTTTACGGGAAAACGACCAACGCATCCGGGCCAGTTCCTGCGACTCTCTTGCGAAACTGCGCGAGTGTGCGGGCACGCTGGCTATGAGATGTTGACTACCTCGCGTGGTGTGCGGGAGGTCGTGGGTTCCATCTCGACCCTGACACTGCCTGCTGCTGTATATGTGGAGTCTGCGTCTCTCTCTCTCATCATCATCACGCTGGCTATAAGATGTTGACTACCTCGCCAGGTGTGCGGGAGGTCGTGGGTTCCATCTCGACCCTGACACTGTCTGCTGCTGTATATGTGGAGTCTGCGTGTCTCTCTCTCTCTCTCATCATCATCATCACGGTGGATAGGAGATGTTGACTACCTCGCCTGGTGTGCGGGAGGTCGTGGGTTCCATCTCGACCCTGACACTGTCTGCTGCTGTATATGTGGAGTCTGCGTGTTTCTCTCTCATCATCATCACGGTGGATAGGAGATGTTGACTACCTCGCCTGGTGTGCGGGAGGTCGTGGGTTCCATCTCGACCCTGACACTGCCTGCTGCTGTATACTTGGAGGTGGCGCGTTCCCCTCTCTCTCTCATCGTCTTCACGGTGGATAGGAGATGTTGACTATCTCGCCAGGTGTGCGGGAGGTCGTGGGTTCCATCTCGACCCTGACACTGCCTGCTGCTGTATACTTGGAGGTTACGTCTCTCTCTCTCATCATCATCACGGTGGCTGAGATGTTGACTACCTCGCCAGGTATACAGGAGGTCATGGGTTCCACCCTAACCCCGACACTGTCTGCTGTCTATTTGGAGTTTGCTCGTCTCTCTGTCTCTCACATTTATAATCAACGTCTCTACGCGTTTAGAGTTATTTGGCGACTTTAAATGAATCGATTGGCGGTGACCCGGGTCACCATCGTGACCCGCGGGTGCCAAAACCTCCATAAATCCGAAACCAGAAGGCCTATGAGGACGGGAGATGTCACTGAGCCCGATACGCAAAGCCAAATATGGAAATAAAAAACACAAAACACCCACAAACAGGGGGGGCTGCTGGGGATTTGTGCGTGGCAACGGCTGTTTATTTGCTTGTTTTGAAAGTACATCGGGATGCTGGTCTGCTCATTCCCCCAGCACGTTCTGCTTCCTTACGGGGGCGGCCACCCCCCTTGTCTTTGTGAGCGAGACCACTCGGAGGCAATGGGGCACCAGGTGCTCATCTTGGTACGGTCGGCGGTCACGGTCGTGCTGGCGGGATCGACATCGTCGTCGTCCTCATCATCGCTCCGAGCGTCGCCCTCCGGCAGGACAGGGTGGTAGTACCCAGCGATGCTCCCGGAAAAAAAACAAAAAACCTTAAACTATGCCCGGTCCACCAATATTTTGCGGTGACCCGGGCTACCGCCAATGGAATCGTGATGATGATGATGAGTCACTTTGAGATCGCCAGGTCGCTTTCGAAAAAAGCCAGAGAACTCAGCGGGGCTTTCCCTGGTAAAATAAAGAGTTTAGTTGATGAGTTTAGTCTAAGTAAACCGGCACTTGCTACTTACTGCAGCTTGTACTCACTCGTTCACAAAGACAAAGGCCCCCGTGTAGCCTCAACAGACTGTTGGGGCAAGTGCTGTTCTCGAGCAGCACGTATGAAGGCCGGCACGGCACACGAGGGGGTGGGTGGCCAGCACCACGCCCGCTCCCTCCACATCTTTTACAACCGCCATTCGCCACTAAGTGGCGGTGACGTCACCACGACGCTTGTGCCAGGCCATGTGCACCTTGAGGCCACGTGAAGTGTCGAAGGCCCGCTGGCAGGAGGTCACGGGGCAGACCCAGGTGCCACGGGTCTGACTGGCATCAGCCAGTCATCAGCCAGATGACTGGCTGATGCACCACCTGTGACCCCTACTGTGCCAACCTGCTGTGCTTTAGCCACCCGGTGCTCCACTCGTTGTTGTGAGCGTCGCTCCTCCGCCCTCCGTTGTTGTTGGAGGGCGACTGCCTCCAACTGCCCAATAGCGTCCTTCACGAGCCTCCTCCACAGAGGCCGATCTTGACACCGCTGGTACCAGTCATCGGCAAGTCCACTCAGCTCCACGTCCTCCTGTACCACATCACTCCATCTCTTCTCTAGCCCATGCCGTGCCCGTTTAGCCCCCTCGATCCGGCCGAACAAAAGCTGTTTCGGCATGTGGCGGCTGGGCATGCGGGCTACATGACCCAGCCAACGCAGCCTTGCCTGCCGGAGGAGCTCACCGATGGGACCTTGCCCAGATCTTTCAAGGATTTTTGAGCTCCTCACACAATCCAGCCTGGTTAAACCCAGGATGGATCGTAGGCAGGCTAGCCTAAATGTTTCCAACCGGCGAAGATGTTCCATTAGGGGGGGTCCACGTTTCGCAAGCGTAGAGAAGGGAGGGAATGACCGTGGCCGGGAAGACCTGAAACTTAGTGCGGAGCGACAGACCAGGTAGCTTCCACACAGCGTTACGCAACCAATGAAAAGATATTGCCACTCGACTGATTCGGAGTGAGACATCTGCTGTTAAACTGGAGCCGGTCATAAGCACACTGCCCAGGTATGATAAACTCTCCATTCTCTTCACAATTGCCCCATCACCGATTGGGAGTTGTGAGGGTGGAGTGTCCGATGGTACAAAATACCCAGGCAGGTGCTTAGTTTTAGTGGGGCTGATGGTAAGGCCCCATCTCTTAGTGGCACGCTCCAGTCTCAGCAGCAGCGTCTCCAACTCCTCCTCTGAATGAGCAACTATTACCAAATCATCAGCATACATAACGTGGTTGAGCAATAGGGAGCCATCCCTTGACCGCACTCGGGCATCAATCAGCCTCCCATTATATCTGTACCAAATGGAGATTCCCCCGGTACAGCTATTGAAGGCTTCACGAACGACGTGGTAAAAATAGATGTTAAATAATGTGGGAGCCAGAGGACATCCCCGTCGCACCCCAAGGTTAACAGGGAATGGCTCTGACTCCCGGCCACGTAGTTTTACCCGGGCCCGCTCACGATCATGAAGGTCCTTAATGATCGTGAGCAGAGGGTCAGGGACTCCAATAGCACGAAGAACAACCCAGAACCCAGGCCTACTGATGGTATCATAGGCCTTGACCAGGTCAATAAAGCAGAGATGTAGGTCTTGTTGGAATTCCCTACACCGCTGCTGTAGCAGACGGACAGAAAATATGGCATCTGTGCAAGACCGCCCTTTCCTGAAACCGCATTGGGGCTCCGCAAGCCTCTCCTCAGCGTGCCTGGCGAGGCGATGTTGAATAATCCTTGCCAGGACCTTTCCCGGCACACTGAGGAGTGAGATGCCCCTGTAGTTGTTACAGTCTGTGCGGTCCCCCTTCTTAAAGAGGGGGACCACCAGGGCATCCTTCCAATCCTGCGGAACCCGTACAGTGGTCCAGACTGTTGTTATGATGTCTTATAGGGCAGCCTGTGCACAAACGCCACCCTCCCTCAGCATTTCGCTTGGGAGATCATCTCTGCCCGCTGCCTTTCCTGGTTTCAGGCTCTGGATCGCCTTCAGTACTTCTTCAACAGATGGTACTTCAGCCAGTCACTCACAGGGGGTGACTTCTTCCAATATTGAGGCACTGCAGCCTCAGCAGGGTCATCCTAACTTTGTGCCACGATGTTTTCCTGGCTGAGGAATTTTCCCTCCCCCAGGATCTCACAGAAATGCTCAGCAAATCTGCAAACCTGTTCCTGGGGGTCGGAGATTGGATCACCATTTTTTCCCCTAATGATGGTAAAAGGTGTGGCGCTGCAGGTTACTTTTTTGATGGAGTTAAATAGAGATTTGTGATCGCGGGCCACTGAGGCAGACTCCATCTCCTCAGCAACCCGCGACCACCACCCATTCTTGCAGCGCCTCACGGCTCTCCGAACCTCCGAGCGAAGGCTGCGGTAAGCCTCCTCATTCTCTGACGTGGGATTCTGTAGCCGATGACAGTGGGCCTGTCGCTTTTTCTCAACCATCCTGAACACCTCCTCTGTCAGCCAGGGTCTCTGGGGAGGTCTGGACCGCGTACCCAAAGCAGCCATTGCAGCTGCATGAGTCACAGTCCTAAACCTCGCCCATTTACCCTCGACATCAGGAGGAGTGGGAGACGATGCCAATCCCAGTCGCAAGCGATGATGAAATTCTCGCTTGCAACTTTCATCAGATAACTGAGACCAGGCCACTTTAGGTTGGAATGGGGTCCTGGGTGTACACCCACCACCAGAGTGGAAGAATGGCAGGCGCATCTTACAGATGGCTAGTCGATGGTCAGAGGGCATACACAAACACACACGCGCACACACCCTCAAACACACACACACATACTCAAACACACACACATACTCAAACACACACACACTAAAACACACACACATACTCAAACACACACATACTCAAACACACACACACACACATACCCTCAAACACACATCCTCAAACACACGCGCACACATCCTCAAACACACATACTCAAACACACACCAAATAAAAACAAAGACCCCCGTATAGCTTTAACAGGCTGTTGGGGCAAGTGCTGTTAGCGAGTAGCAGCATCTATGAAGGCCGGCACGGCACACGAAGGGGTGGGTGGCCAGCACCACGCCCGACCGCCTTTGTCTCCCTAGTGACGATATTTACTACACACCGCACCAGGTACTCATTTAAGTCTGAGTCGACCTAGGGGAGAGCCAGGACCCGTTCAGATAAACGTCAACCTGGTGTTGGTGGCCGAGAGTGGGAATCGAACTCGGGTCGCCAGGTTCATGGCACAGCGCGCTAACCGATGCACCACCGTTCCCCATAATCCTCACACGACACACACACGACACACACACAGGACACACACACACACAGGACACACACAGACGACACACACAGGACACACACACAGAACACACACACAGGACACACAGACACACACACACAGGACACACACACACAGGACACACACAGACGACACACACAGGACACACACACAGAACACACACACAGGACACACAGACACACACACGACACACACAGGACACACACACAGGACACACACAGACGACACACACAGGACACACAGACACACACACACGACACACACAGGACACACACACACAGGACACACAGACACACACACACGACACACACAGGACACACACACAGGACACACACACACGACACACACAGGACACACACACAGGACACACACAGGACAAACACACAGACACACACAACACACACACAGGACACACACACACAGATACACACACAGACACACACACAAAACACACACAGACACACACACAGACACACACACGAAACACACACACGACACACACACACACAGACACACACAGGACACACACACAGACACACACAGACACACACAGGACACACACACACACAGGACACACAGACACACACACAAACACACACACAACACACACAACACACACACAGGACACACACACAGACACACACACACAACATACACACAGACACACACGACAAACACACACACACAGGACACACACACACACACACAGACACACACACACAACACACACACAGACACACACACAACATACACACAGACACACACGACAAACACACACACACAGGACACACACACACACACAGACACACACACACACAACACAGACACACACACAACATACACACAGACACACACGACAAACACACACACACACACAGGACACACACACACAGACACACACAACACACACACAGACACACACACACAAGACACACACACAGACACACACACAGACACACACACAGACACACACACAGACACACACAGGACACACACACAGACACACACACAACATACACAGAGACACACACGACAAACACACACACACAGGACACACACACACAGGACACACACAGACGACACACACAGGACACACACACAGAACACACACACAGGACACACAGACACACACACACAGGACACACACACACAGGACACACACACAGAACACACACACAGGACACACAGACACACACACGACACACACAGGACACACACACAGGACACACACAGACGACACACACAGGACACACAGACACACACACACGACACACACAGGACACACACACACAGGACACACAGACACACACACACGACACACACAGGACACACACACAGGACACACACACACGACACACACAGGACACACACACAAAACACACACAGACACACACACAGACACACACACGAAACACACACACGACACACACACACACAGACACACACAGGACACACACACAGACACACACAGGACACACACACACACAGGACACACAGACACACACACAAACACACACACAACACACACAACACACACACAGGACACACACACAGACACACACACAACATACACACAGACACACACGACAAACACACACACACAGGACACACACACAGACACACACACACAACACACACACAGACACACACACAACATACACACAGACACACACGACAAACACACACACACAGGACACACACACACACACAGACACACACACACACAACACAGACACACACACAACATACACACAGACACACACGACAAACACACACACACACACAGGACACACACACACAGACACACACACACAACACACACACAGACACACACACACAAGACACACACACAGACACACACACAGACACACACACAGACACACACAGGACACACACACAGACACACACACAACATACACAGAGACACACACGACAAACACACACACACAGGACACACACACACAGGACACACACACAGACACACACACAGACACACACACAACACACACACAGACACACACACAGACACACACACAACATACACACAGACACACCCGACAAACACACACACACACAGGACACACACACACACAGGACACAAACACACACACACACAGACACACACACACACAACACACACACAGACACACACACAGACACACACACGCACAGACACACACACACGCAACACACACACACGACATACGCGTGACTTTCAAAACGAAAGCACAAACAGCGGGGGTGGATTTCCTGTTCCACTCAGGATTCGCATTCTCACTCATCTCCACATTCCAATGTCCCCCCTCAACCCCCCCCTTAAGGGGCCGTCCATAAATGACGTCACGTACCTAGGGGGGGGGGGGGGGGCAGACATTTGGGACGACGTCACATGAAAATGCGCAACTTTGAATGAATATAGACAGCACGTTTATATTCTTTGGTTCTTTCGGTAAAGTCACGTAGAATGAGAATAAAATAATAAATTAATAAAATAACACGATAAAATTCTCACGACGTTTCGGCCACAACACAAGTGGCCTTCATCAGGTGAGAATTTTATTGTGTTATTTTATTTTATTAATTTATTATTTCATTCTCATTCTACGCGGTGACTTTACCGAAAGAACCAAAGAAAATGAATCCTTGCAGTCACGAAAGCTTTAAATCGAAACTTAACACGTTTATACGAATCTTCTTGGTTCTTTCGGTAAAGTCACCACCACGTAGAATGGATATAAAATAATAAAAATAAAACGTAATAAAATACAATTCTCACGACGTTTCGGCCACAACACAAGTAGCCTTTCTCAGGTGAAGAAACATAACTGTCGGGAAGACAAAGCGCTTTAGTGAACACTGCCAAGCTTGGCAGCGTCTTCTAAGCTGGGTGGGAGGAGCAGAGCGCCTTGACGAAGGAGTTTACATATCAACAGGAGGATTTAGCATTGAAATAGCTATGTTAATGTGTTGGATTAGCAGGGTGTTAAAGTCAGAAATTAGCATGCGACTGGGAGATTAGCACCACGGACAGCGATGAGCTTTGTTCAGACGGACGAGTCCTTCTATGTTCGAGAACGGTGGGAGGGGGGAGATAATTTAGCATTGAAATAGTTGTGTTAATGTGTTGGATTAGCAGGGTGTTAAAGTCAGAAATTAGCATGTAACTGAATTCAATATAATTAAATATACTTCATAATAAATGTTTTCTCCTACAACATCAGAGTGCAGCGCCACATTAAACACGCACTACAATGACAATAGTTTAAAGCGATTTGAAGCGTGTTTTATTTTTAGGGGGGGGTGGCAGAGCTTTGTGACGTCATATTTGAGGGGGGGGGTCTGACTTTTTGTGACGAAGGGGGGTGGTGTCAAAAATCGTCCAAAATCGCGTGACGTCATTTATGGACGGCCCTTAACCCCCACGGGGGGTTAGGGGTGGTGATGGGGGGTGGGGGGTAAATATCGATAGGAGAGATGTTTAACAACAGCCACCAGGGTGGGCTTAAGATTGTTGAACACGCAGCAGGACCCTTTATCGGCCAATATCATCCATGATTGATTTGTTTACCGGGTGAGATCGCGTAAATAGATCAATGTGTCGTTAAACCCGCCACCACCCGACGCAGCCAACCAGGAAGGGTTGTCACTAAAATGTGGAGGGGAGAAATATCCACGCGACCACGGTGGGGGGGGGGGGAGAAGGGAGAGAGCAGAGCGTGAAATCTTTTGTGAAATATTTCATTAAAAAGGGGGGGGGGTTAACATAAAGCAAAGCGTTGAAGAAAAAAAACCCTGAAATGATGAACGAAGCAAAGTGTCGACTCCACCGAGCATCTTCTGGTTTCCTCTCTGATCGTAAAGAAAAGAGAGACAACGACAGAGAACGAGAGAGAGAGAACGAGAGAATGAGAGAGAGAACGAGAGAGAGAGAGAGAGAACGAGAGAGAGAACGAGAGAGAGAACGAGAGAGAGAACGAGAGAGAGAACGAGAGAGAACGAGAGAGAGAACGAGAGAGAGAACGAGAGAGAACGAGAGAGAGAACGAGAGAGAGAGAACGAGAGAATGAGAGAGAGAACGAGAGAGAGAACGAGAGAGAACGAGAGAGAGAACGAGAGAGAGAACGAGAGAACGAGAGAATGAGAGAGAGAACGAGAGAGAGAATGAGAGAGAGAGAACGAGAGAATGAGAGAGAGAACGAGAGAGAGAGAACGAGAGAGAGAGAATGAGAGAGAGAACGAGAGAGAGAATGAGAGAGAGAACGAGAGAGAGAACGAGAGAGAATGAGAGAGAGAATGAGAGAACGAGAGAGAGATGCAGCACTTGTCGTAGTTAACAAAAGCAGAGCGAGAGAGAGAGCGACATGGAGTAGGAAGAGAGGGGGTAGCGAGAGGGGGGTAGAGAGAGGGAAGCGGTAAGGAGAGCAGAGCGTGAAATCTTTCGTGACATCTTTTGTGAAATCTTTAATTTAAAAAGTAGGGGGGCACATAAAGCAAAGCATTGGACAAAAACAACTAACAAAAACCCTGAAATGATGAACGAAGCAAAGTGCCGACTCTACTGGGCATCTTCTTGTTCCCTCTCTGATCGTAAAGAAAAGAGAGACAGCGACAGAGAACGAGAGAGAGAGAACGAGAGAGAGAGAGAACGAGAGAGAGAGAACGAGAGAGAGAGAACGAGAGAGAGAGAACGAGAGAGAGAGAACGAGAGAGAGAGAACGAGAGAGAGAGAGAGATGCAGCACTTGTCGTAGTTAAAAAAGAAGAGAGCGAGAGAGAGCGACATGGAGTAGGAAGAGAGGGGGTAGAGAGAGAGGGGGTAGAGAGAGAGGGGGTAGAGAGAGAGGGGGTAGAGAGAGAGAGGGGGTAGAGAGAGAGGGGGTAGAGAGAGAGGGGGTAGAGAGAGAGAGGGGGTAGAGAGAGAGGGGGTAGAGAGAGAGGGGGGTAGAGAGAGGTGGGTAGCGAGACGGGGTCGAGAGAGAGGTGGAAGCGGTAAGGAGAGCAGAGCGTGAAATCTTTTGTGAAATCTTTAATTCAAAAAGTAGGGGGGCTCATAAAGCAAAGCGTTGGACAAAAAAAACCCCAAAAAGACGAAATGATGAACGAAGCAAAGTGTCGTCAACCCTCCCGGGCATCTTCTCGCTTCCTCTCTGATCGTACGAAGACAGAGGAGAGACGCCAACTCAAACTAAGCAGCACAAGCAGCAGCAGCAGCAGGCGGCGTCAGGGTTGGGGTTGAACCCAGGCGCTCCTGCGTACCGGGCGAGGTTGTGAGTGACCCACCACGTGACAGATGGACGCGCGTGAGCGCGTCCAATCAGCAAGGCGAATCGGTCTACGGGTGAGGACTGAACTCTGTAGGTGTGGTTTGGGGGGCACAGCTTCTTAAGGAGGAACCTCTTCAGGTCTGGATTGGGGGGCCCAGATTCTTAAGGAGGAACTTCTTCAGGTCTGGTTTGGGGGGGCGCAGCTACTTAAGGAGGAACCTCTTAAGGTCTGGTTTGGGGGGCCCAGATTCTTAAGGAGGAACCTCTTCAGGTCTGGTTTGGGGGGCCCAGATTCTTAAGAAGGAACCTCTTCAGGTCTGGATTGGGGGGCCCAGCTTCTTAAGAAGGAACCTCTTCAGGTCTGGATTGGGGGGCCCAGCTTCTTAAGGAAGAACCTCTTCAGGTCTGGTTTGGGGGGCCCAGCTTCTTAAGGAGGAACCTCTTCAGGTCTGGTTTGTGGGGGCCCTGATCCTTAAGGAGGAATCTCTTCAGGTCTGGATTGGGGGGCCCAGATCCTTAAGGAGGAATCTCTTCAGGTCTGGTTTGTGGGGGCCCTGATCCTTAAGGAGGAATCTCTTCAGGTCTGGATTGGGGGGCCCTGATCCTTAAGGAGGAACCTCTTCAGGTCTGGATTGGGGGGCCCAGATCCTTAAGGAGGAATCTCTTCAGGTCTGGTTTGTGGGGGCCTTGATCCTTAAGGAGGAATCTCTTCAGGTCTGGATTGGGGGGCCCAGATTCTTAAGGAGGAGCCTCATCAGGTCTGGTTTGTGGGGGCCCAGATCCTTAAGGAGGAACCTCATCAGGTCTGGTTTGTGGGGGCCCAGATCCTTAAGGAGGAACCTCTTCAGGTGTGGATTGGGGGGCCCAGATCCTTAAGGAGGAACCTCATCAGGTGTGGATTGGGGGGCCCAGATCCTTAAGGAGGAACCTCTTCAGGTTTGGATTGGGGGGCCCAGATCCTTAAGGAGGAACCTCTTCAGGTGTGGATTGGGGGGCCCAGATCCTTAAGGAGGAACCTCTTCAGGTGTGGATTGGGGGGCCCAGATCCTTAAGGAGGAACCTCATCAGGTGTGGATTGGGGGGCCCAGATCCTTAAGGAGGAACCTCTTCAGGTGTGGATTGGGGGGCCCAGATCCTTAAGGAGGAACCTCTTCAGGTCTGGATTGGGGGGCCCAGATCCTTAAGGAAGAACCTCTTCAGGTGTGGATTGGGGGGCCCAGATCCTTAAGGAGGAACCTCTTCAGGTCTGGATTGGGGGGCCCAGATCCTTAAGGAAGAACCTATTCAGGTGTGGATTGGGGGGCCCAGATCCTTAAGGAGGAACCTCTTCAGGTGTGGATTGGGGGGCCCAGATCCTTAAGGAGGAACCTCTTCAGGTCTGGATTGGGGGGCCCAGATCCTTAAGGAGGAACCTCTTCAGGTGTGGATTGGGGGGCCCAGATCCTTAAGGAGGAACCTCTTCAGGTCTGGATTGGGGGGCCCAGATCCTTAAGGAGGAACCTCTTCAGGTGTGGATTGGGGGGCCCAGATCCTTAAGGATGAAACCTCTTCAGGTCTGGATTGGGGGGCCCAGATCCTTAAGGATGAAACCTCTTCAGGTCTGGATTGGGGGGCCCAGATCCTTAAGGAGGAACCTCTTCAGGTGTGGATTGGGGGGCCCAGATCCTTAAGGATGAAACCTCTTCAGGTCTGGATTGGGGGGCCCAGATCCTTAAGGATGAAACCTCTTCAGGTCTGGATTGGGGGGCCCAGATCCTTAAGGAGGAACCTCTTCAGGTCTGGATTGGGGGGCCCAGATCCTTAAGGAGGAACCTCTTCAGGTGTGGATTGGGGGGCCCAGATCCTTAAGGATGAAACCTCTTCAGGTCTGGATTGGGGGGCCCAGATCCTTAAGGATGAAACCTCTTCAGGTCTGGATTGGGGGGCCCAGATCCTTAAGGAGGAACCTCTTCAGGTGTGGATTGGGGGGCCCAGATCCTTAAGGATGAAACCTCTTCAGGTCTGGATTGGGGGGCCCAGATCCTTAAGGATGAAACCTCTTCAGGTCTGGATTGGGGGGCCCAGATCCTTAAGGAGGAACCTCTTCAGGTGTGGATTGGGGGGCCCAGATCCTTAAGGAGCAACCTCTTCAGGTCTGGATTGGGGGGCCCAGATCCTTAAGGAGGAACCTCTTCAGGTGTGGATTGGGGGGCCCAGATCCTTAAGGATGAAACCTCTTCAGGTGTGGATTGGGGGGCCCAGATCCTTAAGGAGGAACCTCCATTCACGAAGTAGTTGGCGGACAGCCAACCGTGGCTGTTGCCTGACGAAGCTCATCGTCTTCGTCGTTGTACTTACTGGCAAAACTTCACGGCATTAGAACTGTGAATGTTGTAGTGGGGTTTGCCTTCCAAAAACACAACCGGTTAGTGCAGGACTAGCGCAGAGGAGACTTGAGGTGGGTTAAGCAGGATCTTTATTTCCAAGGCAACTCACAGCGTACTTTCAACTCATCATCTAAAACCACCCCGAACCCGCCAACTCTTCTCCCGTATATAACCCTTCTCTCTCCACCCCCCCTCCCCCCCTTTCTCACAATCATTCCCTTCTCGGGTTATCCGCCCTTAAACCCTCCCGGGGTTGTGTTAGTAGTCCTTCTGGGGCCAATCCGGATCAGAGTGGTCCTCCACTCAATAATCGGATTGCGTGTCGTACACTGCAGCGCTCCGGTCACCGTGAACCCGTCGGTTGTGTGGTGTTTGTGGGTGACGACGTCCCGGACATCATCGGCGTCGCTAACGAATTGGCACGCTTCCTTTACGCGATGAATCTTGATGATTTGCTGCGTTGGGTGGTGGCGGCTTCAACGACACATTTCTATTTACGCGATCTGCCCCCCCCCCACCCCCCCCAAAAAAAATACGTATTATGGTCCTTAACTACTATGATACAAAAAAGAGTTTAGTTTCATTTGTATACTTTGAAGCGATTTTTTGTTTAACCTATCTTAGACTTTACACATTCATCGTTAGTTTTTATTTTGTGCTGTTTTCACGTGATGACCCCGTGACCCTACTGGGCATCTGTCAATAAAAGAGCTTTACAGCTCATCAGATTCATCCAGGATAAACAAATATTCTGGTTCGGTGTTGACAGACTCAACACTGCACCTCCTCTAAACGGAGGTGCAGTGTTGAGTCTGTGGGTTAGTGTTGAGTCTATGGGCAGTGTTGAGTCTATGGGCTGTGTTGAGTCTATGGGCAGTGTCTATAGGTTGTGTTGAGTCTATGGGCAGTGCTGAGTCTATGGGCAGTGTTGAGTCTATGGGTAGAGTTAGTCTATGGGTAGAGTTAGTCTATGGGTAGTGTTAGTCTATAGGCAGTGTTGAGACTATGGGTAGTGTTGAGTCTATGGGCAGTGTTAATTCATGGGCAGTGTTAGTCTGTGGGCAGTCTATGGGTAGTGTTAGTCTATGGGCAGTGTTAGTCTATGGGTAGTGTTAGGTCTATGGGTAGTGTTGGGTCTATGAGCAGTGTTGAGTCTATGGGCAGTGTTGAGTCTATGGGCAGTGTTGAGTCTATGGGCAGTGTTGAGTCTATGGGCAGTGTTAGTCTATGGGCAGTGTTGAGTCTATGGGCAGTGTTAGTCTATGGGTAGTCTATGGGTAGTGTTAGTCTATGGGCAGTGTTGAGTCTATGGGCAGTGTTGAGTCTATGGGCAGTGTTGAGTCTATGGGCAGTGTTGAGTCTATGGGCAGTGTTGAGTCTATGGGCAGTGTTAGTCTATGGGTAGTGTTAGTCTATGGGCAGTGTTAATCTATGGGCAGTGTTAGTCTATGGGCAGTGTTTAGTCTATGGGCAGTGTTAATCTATGGGCAGTGTTAGTCTATGGGCAGTGTTGAGTCTATGGGTAGTCTATCATCTGGAGAATGAGCTCTGCATTTGGATAGAATGTTCTTCCACCTCTGATTCCGCCCACCACCGTAGCGCGTATCTGCAGGTGTGTTCCGTGACATATCCCCCAACGCAGGGACGCTGACGGTGATTCTGAGTTTAGTGTTGAACTAGAGCAGGGGTGGGCAAAATCATTTGGGTCTGGCACTGCCAAGGCAACCGCAGGCGGGGCTGGAAATTCAATAAATATAGGAGCAAACCTGGGAAAGCAGTTGCGAGGAGCAGCACCATCATCAATACCAGCTAACATCATCAACAATACCAGCTAACATCATCAATACCAGCTAACATCATCACACGCCTCGCCAAAGAGAAGCAGTTCCAGCCATCGCATTAGGGGCGAGTTAATTAAATGTTTGACCGAATATAAACGGGCATATTTGTAAGTTCGTAATTTTTTTATGGCCCGCGAATGATGTTACATAAATATCCAAATGTGCACTTGGCAGAAAAAAGGTTCCCCATCACTGAACTAGAGAGATGGAGGTCCCTGCCTAGGAACACGTGGGGTAGTTCACCAGCATTGTGGTCAAATCAAATCATCACTCTGCTGATGAGACACTGGATGTCGAAACCGGTCCAGACTTAAATTTTGATTTAAAGCTTTCGTGACTGCAGGGATTCATATTCTTGGTTCTTTCCGTAAAGTCACGCAGAAGGAAAACAATAAAATAATAAAAATATAAAATAATGAAATTCTCACGACGTTTCGACTGCAACACAAGCAATCATCATCAGGTGTGAAAACCACAGCGGTGTTGAGTCTGTGGGCAGTGTTGAGTCTATGGGTAGTGTTGAGTCTATGGGCAGTGTTGGTCTGTGGGTAGTGTTAGTCTATGGGCAGTGTTGAGTCTATGGGTAGTGTTAGTCTATGGGTAGTGTTAGTCTATGGGCAGTGTTAGTCTATGGGCAGTGTTGAGTCTATGGGCAGTGTTGAGTCTATGGGTAGTGTTAGTCTATGGGCAGTGTTGGTCTGTGGGTAGTGTTAGTCTATGGGTAGTGTTGGTCTATGGGTAGTGTTAGTCTATGAGCAGTGTTGGTCTATGGGTAGTGTTAGTCTATGGGTAGTGTTAGTCTATGGGTAGTGTTAGTCTATGGGCAGTGTTAGTCTATGGGCAGTGTTAGTCTATGGGTAGTGTTAGTCTATGTGTAGTGTTAGTCTATGGGCAGTGTTAGTCTATGGGTAGTGTTAGTCTATGGGTAGTGTTAGTCTATGGGTAGTGTTAGTCTATGGGTAGTGTTAGTCTATGGGTAGTGTTAGTCTATGGGTAGTGTTAGTCTATGGGTAGTGTTAGTCTATGGGTAGTGTTAGTCTATGGGTAGTGTTAGTCTATGGGTAGTGTTAGTCTATGGGCAGTGTTGGTCTATGGGCAGTGTTGGTCTATGGGTAAGTGTTGGTCTATGGGTAGTGTTAGTCTATGAGTAGTGTTAGTCTATGGGTAGTGTTGAGTCTATGGGCAGTGTTGAGTCTATGGGTAGTGTTAGTCTATGGGTAGTGTTGAGTCTATGGGCAGTGTTGAGTCTGTGGGCAGTGTTGAGTCTATGGGCAGTGTTAGTCTATGGGTAGTGTTAGTCTATGGGTAGTGTTGGTCTATGGGCAGTGTTAGTCTATGGGTAGTGTTAGTCTATGGGTCGTGTTAGTCTATGGGCAGTGTTAGTCTATGGGCAGTGTTGGTCTATGGGTAGTGTTAGTCTATGGGTAGTGTTAATCTATGGGCAGTGTTAGTCTATGGGCAGTGTTAGTCTATGGGCAGTGTTAGTCTATGGGTAGTGTTAGTCTATGGGCAGAATGTATGTTGAACTTCTTTCACACTCATAATAAAGGTTTTTGGGTTAGATCGCGTTTATTTATAAATACATTACCCCCCCCCCCCTCCGCCTCTAATCACTGCACCTGATGAGTTAAGTGATGACGTCACCCTGCTGCTCTATATAAAACCGGGAGCAAGCGAGGGCTTTACCATTCTGGCGAATTGCCCGATGATGCTGGAAGTATTTACCAGCGAAACGTCGTACTCAAACTGTAAATGTGGATTAACTCTTCAACACACCGGTGGGCTGAAGTAGTGAATTATTTGTCTTTTGTCAACGTGACACATTTTTGCTGATTGGCCGTGTCGGGTGGTGGAGGGTTACGACACATTTATAAATAAACGCGATCTAACCCAAAAACCTTTATTATGAATAATATTGGTCGCGAAAGCCTACGTGTTAAACTTCTTTCACACTGTACGTGGTTTTTCACACCTGATGACGATTGCGTGTGCTGCAGTCGAAACGTCGTGATAATTTTATTGTTTTATATTTATATTATTTGATTCTTTCCCTTCTACGTGGTGACTTTACCGAAAGAACCAAGAATACGGTCCAGAGTTGTCCTTGCTTTGAACCCAATGCAAGCGAGGCTGACCCTGCTGATGCGACAGTGAGTGTCGGAAACCGGTACAGAGATTTCGGTTTTTTTTAATGTTGAAACCAATGCTGCTGATAAGCAGACGCGCCCACTTCCATTTGGGGGGTTCGGGCGTCTGATGCGATGTGTTAAATGAGAACTTAGCGGTGTTTATTGACGCGGAGAGCGAGACGAGAGAGAGAGAGAGGGAGGGGAGACGGCCACTTAGTTGACCACCCCCCCCCCCCCACAGGGCGAGGCGACTGTGGGGGAGTCGCGCCCCCTCGAGTTCACCCGGGGTGGTAAGGTCCCAGCAGGTGAACCACCCGGGTGGCAAGATCCCAGCAGTTGTACCACCCGGGTGGCAAGGACCCAGCACGTGTACCACCCGGGTGGCAAGGTCCCAGCACGTGTACCACCCGGGGTGGTAAGGTCCCAGCAGGTGTACCACCCGGGGTGGTAAGGTCCCAGCAGGTGTACCACCCGGGTGGCAAGGACCCAGCAGGTGTACCACCCGGGGTGGTAAGGTGGCAAGGACCCAGCACGTGTACCACCCGGGGTGGCAAGGACCCAGCACGTGTACCACCCGGGGTGGCAAGGACCCAGCACGTGTACCACCCGGGGTGGCAAGGACCCAGCACGTGTACCACCCGGGTGGCAAGGACCCAGCAGGTGTACCACCCGGGTGGTAAGGTCCCAGCAGGTGTACCACCCGGGGTGGCAAGGACCCAGCAGATGTACCACCCGGGGTGGCAAGGTCCCAGCAGGTGTACCACCCGCGGTGGCAAGGTCCCAGCAGGTGTACCACCCGCGGTGGCAAGGTCCCAGCAGGTGTACCACCCGCGGTGGCAAGGACCCAGCAGGTGTACCACCCGGGTGGTAAGGACCCAGCAGGTGTACCACCCGGGTGGTAAGGACCCAGCAGGTGTACCACCCGCGGTGGCAAGGTCCCAGCAGGTGTACCACCCGCGGTGGCAAGGTCCCAGCAGGTGTACCACCCGGGTGGCAAGGTCCCAGCAGGTGTACCACCCGGGTGGTAAGGTACCAGCAGGTGAACCACCCGGGTGGTAAGGACCCAGCAGGTGTACCACCCGTGGTGGCAAGGTCCCAGCAGGTGTACCACCCGGGTGGCAAGGTACCAGCAATTATCGCCGTCTTTGTGCACGTGGAACACGCTGGGGCAAGCGCTGTTAGGGAGCACCGATGGAGGCCGGCACGGCACACGAGGCGGTGCGTGGCCAGCACCACGCCCGGCCGTCTTTGTCTCCCCCAGTGGCGATGTTTTTAGACCTATGGGAGGCCCCAGGACCGGCTTGGACAATCGTCACTGTGTTGGTGTTGGCCGTGAGCGGGGATCGAACTCGGGTGGCCAGGTTCGCAGCGCAAGCGCCCTGACCGTCACGTCACTGCTCCTCTACGCACGCGCACGAGACAAAGGCAAAGGTCACCCGTACGGCCTCAAGAGACTGTTGGGGCAAAGTGCTGCTGGCGACCAGCGCCTGTGGAGGCCTCCACCAGAATTCTTCTTCGTCGAAAGGCGCCCGCGTCCCTCTGGCGTCCCCTGGCGGCCTTCAGTGCCCCCCCCCCCGACACTAAACAAAGAGTGAAGATGCCCCCCCAATCATCACCACCACCAACACCAACATCGTTCTGCTGCCAACCCCCGCCCCCTCCCCCGACACTAAACAAAGAGTGAAGACGCCCCCCCAATCATCACCACCACCAACACCATCGTTCTGCTGCCAACCCCCGCCCCCTCCCCCGACACTAAACAAAGAGTGAAGACGCCCCCCCAATCATCACCACCACCAACACCACCCACACCAACACCATCGTTCTGCTGCTAACCCCCCCCCCCGACACTAAACAAAGAGTGAAGACGCCCCCCCAATCATCACCACCACCAACACCACCCACACCAACACCATCGTTCTGCTGCTAACCCCCCCCCCCGACACTAAACAAAGAGTGAAGACGCCCCCCCAATCATCACCACCACCAACACCACCCACACCAACACCATCGTTCTGCTGCTAACCCCCCCCCCCGACACTAAACAAAGAGTGAAGACGCCCCCCCAATCATCACCACCACCAACACCACCCACACCAACACCATCGTTCTGCTGCTAACCCCCCCCCCCGACACTAAACAAAGAGTGAAGACGCCCCCCCAATCATCACCACCACCACCAACACCATCGTTTTGCTGCTAACCCCCCCCGATACTAAACATAGAGTGAAGACGCCCCCCCCAATCATCATCACCACCACCCACACCACCACCATCGTTCTGCTGCCACCTCCCCCGACACTAAACAAAGAGTGAAGACGCCCCCCCCCCAATCATCACCACCACCAACACCACCATCGTTCTGCTGCCAACCCCCGCCCCCCCCCAATGGGTTCAAATGTTGTTGCGGTCTTGATGTCTCATGGGCGAGAGTTGCACCTCCCCCACCCCTCCCCCCCCCAGTTCCCTCTGAAAATAATTATCGAAGAACACGGGGCCTACACGTACTCACGGAACACGTGCATGCGTACAAAGACAAAGACCCCCCCCCCACCGTATACATGCTTAGTCACCACGTAGAAGGGAAACAATAATAAAATAATAAAAATATAAAGCAATACAAGTCTCGCGACGTTTCGACTGCAACACCAAGCAATCATGATGATGATCGTGATGATCGTGATGATGATTGCTTGTGTTGCAGGCGAAACGTCGTGAGAATTTTATTGTTTCATATATTTTTTATTTTATTTTATTGTTTCCCTTCTACGTGGTGGTGACTTTACCGAAAGAACCAAGAATATGAATCCCTGCAGTCACGAAAGCTTTAAATCAAAATCCCCCGTATAGCCTTAGAGGCCGCCCATAAATGACGTCACGCACTTCGGGGGGGGGGTGGGTTCAGGCATTTGTGACGATGTGTGACGATGAGGGGGGGGAGGGGGGGGGTGAGAAATGTGACGTCACATCAAAATGCGCAACTTAAAAAAAAATATAGACAACACGTTCTAATCTTCTTTGGTTCTTTCGGTAAAGTCACCACGTAGAATGAGAATAAAATAATAAATTAATAAAATCAAACAACACAATACAATTCTCACGACAGCTCTGTCGTCCCGACAGGTCTGT
The DNA here is from genome assembly GCF_048934315.1 of Petromyzon marinus. Classification (NCBI taxonomy): domain Eukaryota; kingdom Metazoa; phylum Chordata; class Hyperoartia; order Petromyzontiformes; family Petromyzontidae; genus Petromyzon; species Petromyzon marinus. The sequence goes on from NW_027423634.1 coordinate 61,025, forward strand.
TCCTTTCACCTGAAGAAGGCCACTTGTGTTGTGGCCGAAACGTCGTGAGAATTTTATTGTGTTATTTTATTTTATTAGTTTATTATTTTATTCTCATTCTACGTGGTGGTGACTTTACTGAAAGAACCAAAGAAGATGAATCCTTGCAGTCACGAAAAGCTTTAAATCGAAACACGTTCTAAATTTTCATTTAAAGCTTTCGTGACCTGCAGGGATTCATATTCTTGGTTCTTTCGGTAAAGCCACCGCCACGTAGAAGGGAAACAATAAAATAATAATAAAATAATTAAACATATAAATACATTTTTTATATTTTTATTGTTTCCCTTCTACGTGACTTTACCGAAAGAACCAATAATACAACACGTTCTACTTAATTAAATAGACTTTTTGAAATATGTTTCTTCTACAACATCAGAGTGCAGCTGCACATTAAATTCGCACTACAATGACAATAATTAAAAGTTATTTGAAGCATGTTTTTTTTTGGGGGGGGGGCAGAGCTTTGTGACGTCATATTTGAGGGGGGGGTCTGAATTTTTGTGACGCCGTGTGACGATGGGGGGGGGGGAAATCGTCCAAAATCGCGTGACGTCATTTATGGACGGCCCCTTAACAGACTGTAGGGGCAAGTGCTGTTAGCGAGCATCTATTAAGGCCGGAACGGTACACGAGGGGGTGGGTGGCCAGCACCACGCCCGGCCGCCTTTGTCTCCCTAGTAGCGATGTTTACACACCGCACCAGGTACTCATTTGAGGCTGAGTCGACCTAGGGGAGACCCAGGACCGGTTCAGATAATCGTCACCGGTGTTGGCCGTGAGCGGGAATCGAACTCGGGTTGCCAGGTTCGTAGCGCAGCGCGCTGACCCGCTACACTACTGCTCCCCACTGTATACACACACACGTGTACACACGCACACACACGTGTACACACATACGCGTGTACACACACACACGCACACACGTGTACACACATACGCGTGTACACACACACACGTGTACACACATACGCGTGTACACACACACACACGTGTACACACATACGCGTGTACACACACACGTGTACACACATACGCGTGTACACACACGTAACAACACAACAACAACCGCCATTCGCCACTAAGTGGCGGTGACGTTACCACGACGCTTGTGCCAGGACATGTGCACCTTGAGGCCACGTGAAGTGTCGAACGCCCGCTGGCAAGAGGTCACGGGGCAGACCCAGGTGCCATGGGTCGACTGACTGAGATGTGTACATACGCACGTGTACACACACACGTGTACACACACACGTGTACACACACACGTGTACACACACACACACACGTGTGCACACACACGTGTACACACACACGTGTGCACACACACACGTGTGCACACACACACGTGTGCACACACACGTGTACACACACACGTGTACACACACACGTGTACACACACACGTGTACACGTGTACACACACACACACGCGTGTACACACACACACGTGTGCACACAAAGATAAAGACAAAGATCCCCCGTATAGCCTTAACAGACTGTAGGGGCAAGTGCTGTTAGCGAGCACCTATGAAGGCCGGAACGGTACACGAGGGGGTGGGTGGCCAGCACCACGCCCGACCGCCTTTGTCTCCCTAGTGGCAATGTTTACACACCGCACCAGGTACTCATTTGAGGCTGAGTCGACCTAGGGGAGGCCCGGGACCGGTTCAGATAATCGTCACTGGTGTTGGCCGTGAGCGAGAATCGAACCCGTGTCGCCGGGTTCATAGCGCAGCGCGCTAACCGCTACACTATCGCTCCCCACAACGTGGGGAGCACACCGCATCTAACACGTGTGCACACACACACGTGTACACACACACCTGTTAAGGTCGCTTATGTTGTGATTGTGTGTGTCTGTTCAAAATGTTTAGCGTACTTCCCGACATGCAACAGACTTGAAATTTTCCGTGTGGGTACTTTCCAGACTGTACACCATGCAACAATTATAAAAATACACTTTTTTGGGGGGGGGGGCGGGGGTGAGCTCAATAATGCATTTATTTTTTGCACGGCAAGTGAGCTGTGACGTCACATCTGTCACGTGACCCGCGCATGTGGAAGCGTAACGCATTGTAGTGTAGTGGTTAGCGCTACGCCGCGCTACGAACCCGCCGACCCGAGTTCGATTCCCGCTCACGGCCACCACCGGTGACGATTATTTTTTACCGGTCCTGGAGCCTCCCCTAGATCGACTCAGCCTCAACCGCGTAACTGGTGTGGTGTGTGAACATCGCCACTGGGGAGACAAAGGCGGCCGGGCGAAGCCTGGCGGCAGTAAAGCTAGTACATAATCAATGAAGACATTACTTAACATCGTAAGCGTTATCAGGAAGACACTGCAGCTAGATACACTTTCTAGATGATTAATGTACCTCCGAATAGCACGGTTAGGCTGCGTACGGTGCGAAAGAAGTTCAACACACAGACACACACAGGCAAATGTGTGTAGTTGTATGACCGTTGTTCGGCAGGAGTGGGCGTGCGGACATCAGTTTCAGTTTGATTTATTTTGGTATAGCCCTGTGAGCCATTCGGCTCTTGAATCGGGTGCAACCACAACAAACAAAAAAAACTATAAAATAACACAATAAAATTCTCACGACGTTTCGGCCACAACACAAGTGGCCTTCTTCAGGTGAAAGGAACAGACCTGTCGGGACGACAGAGCTTCAATGAACGTTGTTAACGTTCATTGAAGAATTTAATTGTGTTATTTTGTTTTATTAATTTATTATTGTATTCTCATTCTACGTGACTTTAACGAAAGAACAAAAGAAGAGCAAAACTATTCCTGAAAACAAAGCACCGTACACCAACGCTGTGTGCAAAATAATCCCAGTGGGATGCAAGTCAAACAACAACCACAAGAAAACTTAGATTAAGGCCGTCAGTCTAACTCCGTACTACAACAAAACAAACATGTCCAAACCAAAAAACTTTTCCAAATCACAAAAAAATAAAGCCATAATTGCAACGTAACAGTGATCACAGGGACTGTGACCGAATTTTTACAATAAACTACATAAATAACATGTAACACCAAGTCCTAGGGCCATAGCTGGCTGCATGAGTTACTCCACAACAACAGAAGCATCAGTCGGAGTATCACATTTTTCAATGCACCTTTAAGATCAGCACGCTACACCAAAATACAGATAATACTTTGCAGCGTCATCCGGAGCGAGATATTTTATTTTATTTTGATTGAAAGCTTTCGTGACTGCAGTGATTAATATTCTTGGTTCTTTCGGTAAAGTCACGTTGAAGGGAAACAACTTTACCGAAAGAACCAAGAATATATTTTATTTTACGCCAATGAATAGCCAATGAATAGCAGTGGCAGCTAGGGGTGTACGACTCCTGGCGATAGCCTGCAGTCACTCACTCACATCGAGTACATAAACACACGCGCATTTACATTATGAGACCTCCTTTGCCAGTAACAAGATATAGTAATAGGTTTTACCCTTTTAACTGGCACAAAAACTGACACCTTTATAAAGCAAGGAGTATTCAGCAGAGATTCCTGCCGACATTTCAGCGATACATGTGTGTGCGTGTCTCTCTCTCTGTGTGTGTGTCTCTGCGTTATCTCCCTCTGCTTGTGTGTCTGTCTGTCTGTCTCCGGTTCTGTGCTTTGTCTTTCTCTCTCTCTCAAATTTAGCAATCGTTGGAAGAACGTCAATCAACCAGGTAGAGTGTTGACTGTTATGTTAGCCGACACTCTGTGTTGTATTGCATTATATTTCTAAGTTTCCTAGGTTTGTTTCCTCGTTCATTTGTACCTGATGATGATTGCTTGTGTTGCAATCGAAACGTCGTATGCTATTATTTAATTTATTATTTTCTCTTTCTACGTGACTTTACCAACAGAACCAAAGAGCAATTCGTGCAGTCACGAAAGCTCCAAATCAAACAACAACAATCCCAGACAACACCAAGACAACAACAACAGTTCCAGACCACACCAAGACAACAACAACAACAGCAACAATCCCAGACCACACCAAGACAACAACAACAACAATCCCAGACCACAGCAAGACAACAACAACAACAGTTCCAGACCACACCAAGACAACAACAACAACAACAGTTCCAGACAACACCAAGACAACAACAACAACAATCCCAGACCACACCAAGACAACAACAACAACAGTTCCAGACCATACCACAACAACAACAACAGTCCCAGACCATACCACAACAACAACAACAGTCCCAGACCACACCAAGACAACAACAACAGTTCCAGACCACACCAAGACAACAACAACAGTCCCAGACCACAGCAAGACAACAACAACAACAGTCCCAGACCACAGCAAGACAACAACAACAACAGTCCCAGACCACACCAAGACAACAACAACAGTCCCAGACCACACCAAGACAACAACAACAACAACAGTCCCAGACAACACCAAGACAACAACAACAACAGTCCCAGACAACACCAAGACAACAACAACAACAGTCCCAGACCACACCAAGACAATAACAACAACAACAGTCCCAGACAACAACAACAACAACAACAGTCCCAGACAACACCAAGACAACAACAACAACAACAACAGTCCCAGACAACACCAAGACAACAACAACAACAACAGTCCCAGACAACAACAACAACAACAGTCCCAGACAACACCAAGACAACAACAACAACAACAGTCCCAGACAACACCAAGACAACAACAACAACAACAGTCCCGGACCACACCAAGACAACAACAACAACAATCCCAGACGACACCAAAACAACAACAACAGTCCAAGACCACACCAAGATAACAACAACAGTCCCAGACCACAGCAAGACAACAACAACAACAATCCCAGACCACACCAAGACAACAACAGTTCCAGACCACACCAAGACAACAACAACAACAACAGTCCCAGACCACACCAAGACAACAACAACAGTCCCAGACCACACCAAGACAACAACAACAGTTCCAGACCACACCAAGACAACAACAACAACAGTCCCAGACCACCCCAAGACAACAACAATAACAACAGTTCCAGACCACACCAAGACAACAACAACAGTCCCAGACCACACCAAGACAATAACAACAACAGTCCCAGACAACAACAACAACAGTTCCAGACCACACCAAGACAACAACAACAACAGTCCCAGACCACAGCAAAACAACAACAACAACAACAGTCCCAGACAACAACAACAGTCCCAGACCACACCAAGACAACAACAACAACAGTCCCAGACCACAACAACAACAACAACAGTCCCACACCACACCAAGACAACAACAACAACAGTCCCAGACCACAACAACAACAACAACAGTCCCACACCACACCAAGACAACAACAACAGTCCCAGACCACACCAAGACAACAACAACAACAATCCCAGAGGAGCCGTACCCCTGGCTCTGCCAGCAGAAGGCTGTACACCACAGTGGAGACGAATCTCCACCTGCTCCAAGTGCACGGGATCGAGTGTTTCCCCCTCGCACGCGTGGGGTTTTGTCCGAGTGCGCCGCTTTCCTCCCACGCGTATAATAAACAACTCGTCCGTTGTGTCGATACCACCCCCACATGTAGAGGACTGCAGAGCTTAGGAAGGTGACAATTGTTGGTCGCAGGCTCCTCGTCACGTGGCTGCTGCTGCGGCCTCCCTCATGGTCTGTGGCTCCTCCTCCTCCTGGCGCATCTGAGTCGTCCTCTCTCTCTGAGTCGTCCTCTCTCTCTGAGTCGTCCTCTCTGTCTCTGAGTCGTCCTCTCTCTCTCTCTGAGTCCTCCTCTCTCTCTATGAGTCGTCCTCTCTCTGAGTCGTCCTCTCTCTCTGAGTCGTCCTCTCTCTCTGAGTCGCCCTCTCTCTCTGAGTCGTCCTCTCTCTCTCTGAGTCGTCCTATCTCTCTCTGAGTCGTTCTCTCTCTCTGAGTCGTCCTCTCTCTCTGAGTCGTCCTCTCTCTCTCTGAGTCGTCCTCTCTCTCTGAGTCGTCCTCATTCTCTGAGTCGTCCTCTCTCTCTCTCTCTGAGTCGTCCTCTCTCTCTGAGTCGTCCTCTTTCTCTCTCTGAGTCGCCCTCTCTCTGAGTCGTCCTCTCTCGCTCTCTCTCTGAGTCGTCCTCTCCCTCTCTCTGAGTCGTCCTCTCTCTCTCTATCTCCGAGTCGCCCTCTCTCTCTGAGTCGTTCTCTCTCTCTCTGAGTCGTCCTCTCTCTCTGAGTCGCCCTCTCTCTCTCTGAGTCGCCCTCTCTCTCTCTGAGTCGTCCTCATTCTCTGAGTCGTCCTCTCTCTCTCTGAGTCGTTCTCTCTCTCTGAGTCGCCCTCTCTCTCTGAGTCGTCCTCTCTCTCTCTGAGTCGTCCTCTCTCTCTGAGTCGTCCTCATTCTCTGAGTCGTCCTCTCTCTCTCTGAGTCGTCCTCTCTCTCTCTGAGTCGTCCTCTCTCTCTGAGTCGCCCTCTCTCTCTGAGTCGTCCTCTCTCTCTATCTCCGAGTCGCCCTCTCTCTCTGAGTCGTCCTCTCTCTCTCTCTGAGTCTCTCTCTGAGTCGTCCTCTCTCTCTCTCTGAGTCTCTCTCTTTGAGTCGTTCTCTCTCTCTATCTCCGAGTCGTCCTCTCTCTCTGAGTCTCTCTCTGAGTCGTCCTCTCCCTCTGAGTCGTCCTCTCTCTCTCTGAGTCGCCCTCTCTCTGCGAGTCGTCCTCTCTCTCTGAGTCGTCCTCTCTCTCTGAGTCTCTCTCTCTGAGTCGTCCTCTCTCTCTGAGTCGTCCTCTCTCTCTGAGTCGCCCTCTCTCTCCAAGTCGTCCTCTCTCTCTGAGTCGTCCTCTATCTCCGAGTCGTCCTCTCTCTCTGAGTCGTCCTCTCTCTCCCTGAGTCGTCCGCTCTCTCTGAGTCGTCCTCTATGTCCGAGTCGTCCTCTCTCTCTCTGAGTCGTCCTCTATCTCCGAGTCGTCCTCTCTCTCTCTGAGTCGTCCTCTCTCTCTCTGAGTCGTCCCCTTTCCCTCTCTCTCTGAGTCGTCCTCTCTATCTGAGTCGTCCTCTCTCTCTATCTCCGAGTCGCCCTCTCTCTCTCTGAGTCGTCCTCTCTCTCTCTGAGTCGCCCTCTCTCTCTGAGTCGTTCTCTCTCTCTCTGAGTTGTCCTCTCTCTCTCTCTCTGAGTCTCTCTCTGAGTCGTCCTCTCTCTCTCTGAGTCTCTCTCTCTGAGTCGTTCTCTCTCTCTATCTCCGAGTCGTCCTCTCTCTCTGAGTCTCTCTCTGAGTCGTCCTCTCCCTCTGAGTCGTCCTCTCTCTCTCTGAGTCGCCCTCTCTCTGCGAGTCGTCCTCTCTCTCTGAGTCGTCCTCTCTCTCTGAGTCTCTCTCTCTGAGTCGTTCTCTCTCTCTGAGTCGTCCTCTCTCTCTCTGAGTCGCCCTCTCTCTCCAAGTCGTCCTCTCTCTCTGAGTCGTCCTCTATCTCCGAGTCGTCCTCTCTCTCTGAGTCGTCCTCTCTCTCCCTGAGTCGTCCTCTCTCTCTGAGTCGTCCTCTATGTCCGAGTCGTCCTCTCTCTCTCTCTGAGTCGTCCTCTATCTCCGAGTCGTCCTCTCTCTCTGAGTCGTCCTCTCTCTCTCTCTGAGTCGTCCCCTTTCCCTCTCTCTCTGAGTCGTCCTCTCTCTCTGAGTCGTCCTCTCCCTCTCTGAGTCGTGCTCTGTTTCTCTCTCTGAGTCGTCCTCTCTCTCTCTCTCTCTGAGTCGTCTCCTTTCCCTCTCTCTCTGAGTCGTTCTCTCTCTCTCTCTCTCTGAGTCGTCTCCTTTCCCTCTCTCTCTGAGTCGTCCTCTCTCTGAGTCGTGCTCTGTTTCTCTCTCTCTGAGTCGTCCTCTCTCTCTCTGAGTCGTCCCCTTTCCCTCTCTCTCTGAGTCGTCCTCTCTCTCTATGAGTCGTCCCCTTTCCCTCTCTCTCTCTCTGAGTCGTCCTCTTTCTCTGAGTCGTCTCTCTCTCTGAGTCGTGCTCTGTTTCTCTCTCTCGGAGTCGGCCTCTGTGACAGAAACGCCTCTGTCCATCGATATCACTACCATACTACTATTATTATTAGGGGTGTCGCGGTGGCTATGAGATGTTAACTACCTCGCTTGCTGCTGTATATGTGGAGTTTGTGTGTCTGTCTCTCTCTCATCATCATCACGGTGGCTAGGAGATGTTACCTACCTCGCCTGGTACACAGGAGGTCGTGGTTTCTATCCCGACCCTGACGCCTGCTGCTGCTGTATATTTACAGTTTGTGTGTGTCTCTCTCTCCCCGTGATCGCGTGGATTTGTCTCCAGGTCCTCAGGGTTTTCCCTCCACGTGCAGAATCGACATCTCTGGAGCATTTGCCAGCTGATATTAATGTACCACGTGATAAGCCACTTCGTGAAGCTATCATTCGTGGTCGATTCTACAAACGAAACTAATAGCTCAATGGGCTTTACCTGGTAAAAGACAATAGCTTAGTTGTATTGTATTTTCGCGATTTGTTGACCTTTGCTATACTTTGCACTCCCGTCGTGTTTAAAAAAAATGTTTCTCGTTGTAGCATTCTGTCCCGGTGTCCCAACTGGACATCGGAATCTTCCAGTAGAAATTCATATTCTGATTATGATCATGATTCTGATTATGATTCTGAAAAGAGCTACGTAACTCAATTGAGCCTAACCTGGTGGAAGAAAATGTTGCTTCAGTTTAATTTTATTTTAGTATAATCAATTTTGATTTGAAGCTTTCGTAATCACAGCAGTGAAACTGCTGGATTACATTTTTTTCCACCTGAGGACGGCCGCTTGTGTTGCGATCGAAACGTCGTGATGAATTGTTTTATTTAGTATTATTATTTTTTACCATCTTTGCTGCACTAATCTGGTACTAAGGCGGCCCTGTGGTATGGCCGAGTGACGCGGGGGCTATCATCTAAACTATTTTTTCTATTTTGTTTTTTATCAGATAAGGCCCCACTGACCTATACGGCTCTAACAAATTATCGCCCCAACGTGGAAATTTGGAGCAGCCAATTAGGAAATAATCGGAGGACCCGGAATAAAAAAAATCCACGCGATCACGAAGAGAGAGAGAGAGAGAGACACGCAGACTCCAAATATACAGCAGCAGGCGTCGAACCCACGACCTCCTGCAGACCAGGCGAGGTAGTCAACATCTCATCAGGGTCGGGATCTAACTCACGACCTCCTGTATACCAGGCGAGGTAGTCAACATCTCATCAGGGTCGGGATCGAACCCACGACCTCCTGTAGACCAGGCGAGGTAGTAAACATCTCATCAGGGTCGGGATCTAACCCACGACCTCCTGTATACCAGGCGAGGGAGTCAACATCTCCCAGCCAATGTGATGATGATGAGAGAGAGTGACACGTGAACTCCTGTATACCAGGCGAGGTAGTCAACATCTCATCAGGGTCGGGATCTAACCCACGACCTCCTGTATACCAGGCGAGCTAGTCAACATATAATCAGGGTCGGGATCGAACCCACGACCTCCTGTAGACCAGGCGAGGTAGTAAGCATCTCATCAGGGTCGGGATCTAACCCACGACCTCCTGTATACCAGGCGAGGGAGTCAACATCTCCCAGCCAATGTGATGATGATGAGAGAGAGTGACACGTGAACTCCTGTATACCAGGCGAGGTAGTCAACATCTCATCAGGGTCGGGATCTAACCCACGACCTCCTGTATACCAGGCGAGCTAGTCAACATATCATCAGGGTCGGGATCGAACCCACGACCTCCTGTAGACCAGGCGAGGTAGTAAGCATCTCATCAGGGTCGGGATCTAACCCACGACCTCCTGTATACCAGGCGAGGGAGTCAACATCTCCCAGCCAATGTGATGATGATGAGAGAGAGTGACACGTGAACTCCTGTATACCAGGCGAGGTAGTCAACATCTCATCAGGGTCGGGATCTAACCCACGACCTCCTGTATACCAGGCGAGCTAGTCAACATATCATCAGGGTCGGGATCGAACCCACGACCTCCTGTAGACCAGGCGAGGTAGTAAACATCTCATCAGGGTCGGGATCTAACCCACGACCTCCTGTATACCAGGCGAGGGAGTCAACATCTCCCAGCCAATGTGATGATGATGAGAGAGAGTGACACGTGAACTCCTGTAGACCAGGCGAGGTAGTCAACATCTAATCAGGGTCGGGATCTAACCCACGACCTCCTGTATACCAGGCGAGCTAGTCAACATATCATCAGGGTCGGGATCGAACCCACGACCTCCTGTAGACCAGGCGAGGTAGTAAGCATCTCATCAGGGTCGGGATCGAACCCACGACCTCCTGTATACCAGGCGAGGTAGTTAACATCTCATCAGGGTCGGGATCTAACCCACGACCTCCTGTAGGCCAGGCGAGGGAGTCAACATCTCATCAGGGTCGGGATCGAACCCACGACCTCCTGTATACCAGGCGAGGGAGTCAACATCTCATCAGGGTCGGGCTCTAACCCACGACCTCCTGTATACCAGGCGAGGTAGTCAACAACTCATCAGGGTCGGGATCGAACCCACGACCTCCTGTAGACCAGGCGAGGGAGTCAACATCTCATCAGGGTCGGGATCTAACCCACGACCTCCTGTATACCAGGCAAGGTAGTAAACATCTCATTAGGGTCGGGATCTAACTCACGACCTCCAGTATACCAGGCGAGGTAGTTAACATCTCATCAGGGTCGGGATCGAACCCACGACCTCCTGTATTACCAGGCGAGGGAGTCAACATCTCCCAGCCACTGTGATGATGATGAGAGAGAGTGACACGTGAACTCCTGTAGACCAGGCGAGGTAGTCAACATCTCATCAGGGTCGGGATCTAAGCCACGACCTGCTGTATACCAGGCGAGGTAGTCAACATCTCATCAGGGTGCGGATCGAACCCACGACCTCCTGTAGACCAGGCCAGAGAGTCAACATCTCATCAGGGTCGGAATCGAACCCACGACCTCCTGTATACAAGGCGAGGTATTTAACATCTCATCAGGGTCGGGATCTAACCCACGACCTCCTGTATACAAGGCGAGGTAGTCAACATCTCATCAGGGTCGGGATCGAACCCACCATCTCCCGTAGACCAGGCGACGTAGTCAACATCTCACCTAGCCACTGTGATGATGAGAGAGAGTGACACGTGACCTCCTGTATACCAGGCGAGGTAGTCAACACCTCGCCACTGTGATGATGATGAGAGAGGGTGACACGTGACCTCCTGTACACCAGGCGAGGTAGTCAACACCTCGCCACTATGATGATGATGATAATGAGAGTGACACGTGACCGCCTGTATACCAGGCGAGGTAGTCAACACCTCGCCACTGTGATGATGATGATGAGAGTGACACGTGACCTCCTCTACACCAGGCGAGGTAGTGAACACCTAGCCACTGTGATGATGATGATGAGAGAGAGTGACACGTGACCTCCTGTACACCAGGCGAGGTAGTCAACACCTAGCCACTGTGATGATGATGAGAGTGACACGTGACCTCTTGTACACCAGGCGAGTTAGTCAACACCTCGCCACTATGATGATGATGAGAGAGAGCGACACGTGACCTCCTGTACACCAGGTGAGGTAGTCAACATCTCACCTAGCCACTGTTATGATGATGATGATGAGAGTGACACGTGACCTCCTGTACACCAGGCGAGGTAGTCAACACCTCGCCACTATGATGATGAGAGTGACACGTGACCTCCTGTACGCCAGGCGAGGTAGTCAACACCTCGCCACTGTGATGATGATGATGAGAGTGACACGTGACCTCCTGTATACCAGGCGAGGTAGTCAACACCTAGCCACTGTGATGATGATGATGAGAGAGAGAGTGACACGTGACCTCCTGTACACCAGGCGAGGTAGTCAACACTTAGCCACTGTGATGATGATGAGAGAGAGTGACACGTGACCTCCTGTACACCAGGCGAGGTAGTCAACACCTCGCCACTGTGATGATGATGATGAGAGAGAGTGACACGTGACCTCCTGTACTCCAGGCGCGGTAGTCAACACCTCGCCACTGTGATGATGATGATGATGAGAGTGACACGTGACCTCCTGTATACCAGGCGAGGTAGTCAATATCTCACCTAGCCACTCTGATGATGATGAGAGTGACACGTGACCTCCTGTACACCAGGCGAGGTAGTCAACACCTCGCCACTGTGATGATGATGATGAGAGTGACACGTGACCTCCTGTATACCAGGCGAGGTAGTCAACACATCGCCACTGTGATGATGATGATGAGAGTGACAGGTGACCTCCTGTATACCAGGCGAGGTAGTCAACACATCGCCACTGTGATGATGATGAGAGTGACACGTGACCTCCTGTACACCAGGCGAGGTAGTCAACACTTAGCCACTGTGATGATGATGATGATGAGAATGACACGTGACCTCCTGTACACCAGGCGAGGTAGTCAACACTTAGCCACTGTGATGATGATGATGATGAGAGTGACACGTGACCTCCTGTACACCAGGCGAGGAAGTCAACACCTCGCCACTGTGATGATGAGAGTGACACGTGACCTCCTGTATACCAGGCGAGGTAGTCAACACCTCGCCACTGTGATGATGATGATGATGATGAGAGTGACACGTGACCTCCTGTACACCAGGCGAGGTAGTCAACATCTCGCCACTATGATGATGATGATGAGAGTGACACGTGACCTCCTGTACACCAGGCGAGGTAGTCAACACCTCGCCACTGTGATGATGATGAGAGAGAGTGACACGTGACCTCCTGTACACCAGGCGAGCTGGCCAACACCTCGCCACTGTGATGATGATGATGAGAGTGACACGTGACCTCCTGTACACCAGGCGAGGTAGTCAACACCTCGCCACTGTGATGATGATGAGAGAGAGTGACACGTGACCTCCTGTACACCAGGCGAGCTGGCCAACACCTCGCCACTGTGATGATGATGATGATGAGAGTGACACGTGACCTCCTGTACACCAGGCGAGGTAGTCAACACCTAGCCACTGTGATGATGATGAGAGTGACACGTGACCTCCTGTATACCAGGCGAGGTAGTCAACATCAACACCTAGCCACTGTGATGATGATGAGAGTGACACGTGACCTCCTGTACACCAGGCGAGGTAGTCAACACCTCGCCACTATGATGATGATAATGAGAGTGACACGTGACCTCCTGTACACCGGGCGAGGTAGTCAACATCAACACCTCGCCACTGTGATGATGATGAGAGAGTGACACGTGACCTCCTGTATACCAGGCGAGGTAGTCAACACCTCGCCACTGTGATGATGATGAGAGTGACACGTGACCTCCTGTACACCAGGCGAGGTAGTCAACACCTCGCCACTGTGATGATGATGAGAGAGGGTGACACGTGACCTCCTGTATACCAGGCGAGGTAGTCAACACCTCGCCACTGTGATGATGATGAGAGAGAGTGACACGTGACCTCCTGTATACCAGGCGAGGTAGTCAACACTTAGCCACTGTGATGATGATGAGAGAGAGTGACACGTGACCTCCTGTACACCAGGCGACGTAGTCAACACCTCGCCACTGTGATGATGATGAGAGTGACACGTGACCTCCTGTATACCAGGCGAGGTAGTCAACACCTAGCCACTGTGATGATGATGATGAGGGTGACACGTGACCTCCTGTACACCAGGCGAGGTAGTCAACATCTCACCTAGCCACTGTGATGATGATGAGAGAGAGTGACACGTGACCTCCTGTATACCAGGCGAGGTAGTCAACATCTCACCTAGCCACTGTGATGATGATGAGAGAGAGTGACACGTGACCTCCTGTATACCAGGCGAGCTAATCAACACTTAGCCACTGTGATGATGATGATGATGATGAGAGTGACACGTGACCTCCTGTACACCAGGCGAGGTAGTCAACATCTCACCTAGCCACTGTGATGATGATGAGAGAGAGTGACACGTGACCTCCTGTATACCAGGCGAGGTAGTCAACATCTCACCTAGCCACTGTGATGATGATGAGAGAGAGTGACACGTGACCTCCTGTATACCAGGCGAGCTAATCAACACCTAGCCACTGTGATGATGATGATGAGGGTGACACGTGACCTCCTGTACACCAGGCGAGGTAGTCAACATCTCACCTAGCCACTGTGATGATGATGAGAGAGAGTGACACGTGACCTCCTGTACACCAGGCGAGGTAGTCAACATCTCACCTAGCCACTGTGATGATGATGAGAGAGAGTGACACGTGACCTCCTGTATACCAGGCGAGCTAATCAACACTTAGCCACTGTGATGATGATGATGATGAGAGTGACACGTGACCTCCTGTACACCAGGCGAGGTAGTCAACATCTCACCTAGCCACTATGATGATGATGATGAGAGTGACACGTGACCTCCTGTATACCAGGCGAGGTAGTCAACATCTCCCAGCCACTGTGGAGTCCCTTCCCTTTATTCTATTTGGCAACATCGCCTCTTGCTATTTATATCTATATAGTCTCACTGCAGCCATAGCAAGGGGGACCACTGCTCAGAGCGCTTACACGACACGGGGGGGGGGGGCGGAGGGGGGCGAGTGGGGGGCGAGGGGGGGGGGCGGGGGGGGGGCGGGTGGGCGAGGGGCGGGGGGCGGGGCGGGTGGGGGGTCTCTGCGTTCGTCGAGAGTCTCGACAGCGTTGGCTCCCGTGGGGAGCGGTGGCGCTGCGGTTAGCGCGCGCCGCTGCCGCGCTACGACCCGACAGTGCACGGCGAACAGGTGCAGCGGTCCAGGCCACCTCCTCTAGGTCGACCCAGCCTGAAGTGAGTGTCCGTTGCAGTGCGTGCGCGTGCGTGGGGGGGGGGAGCGGTGGTGCAGCGGTTAGCGCCACGCTGCGCTGCTAAACAGGGAGACCCCAGTTCGATTCCCGCTCACGGCCAACACCGTCAGTGACGATTATCTGAACCGGTACTGGGCCTCCGCTAGGTCGACTCAGCCTCAAGTGAGTAGCTGGGTGCGGTGCGTAGTAAACATCGCCACTGGGGGGAGAGACAAAGGCGGCCGGGCGTGGTGCTGGCCACCCACCCCCTCGTGTGCCGTGCCGGCCTTCATAGCTGCTGCTACTCGCTAACAGCACTTGCCCCTACGGCCTGTCGAGGCTACACGGGGGACCTTTGTCTGTGTGAACGTCAGTCCTGGGGAGACAAAGGCGGCCGGGGCGTGGGGGGTGCCGCCGTGCGGGTCCCACGTCACGTGACGGCTGCCCGCGGTGGGGGCGGGAACTTTGTCTGTTGCGTGTGAGGGAGGCGTGGTCACAATTCCGCGCTCCCATTGGTCGACCGCCCCCTCGCCGCCCCCTCAAACCACCCCCTACCCCTCCCCCCCGTGTCCCCCTATCACCACGACGTGCGTGGCGCGCGCTGCACGCGTGGCGAGAGCGTGCGGAGGTCAAGAGGTCACGGTGACCCGGGGGGGGGGAATAGTGGGCGGTGCAGGGGAGGTGTCAATTAATCATCATCGTCATCATCATTGGTAGCAGATGGATGATGTGATAGTATCATAGTAATCATCATCATCATCGGTAGCAGATGGATGATGTGATAGTATCATAGTAATCATCGTCATCATCATCGGTAGCAGATGGATTATGTGATAGTATCATAGTAATCATCATCATCATTAGCAGATGGATGATGTGATAGTATCATAGTAATCATCATCATCAGTAGCAGATGGATGATGTGATAGTATCATAGTAATCATCATCATCATCGGTAGCAGATGAATGATGTGATAGTATCATAGTAATCATCATCATCATCGGTAGCAGATGGATGATGTGATAGTATCATAGTAATCATCGTCATCATCATCGGTAGCAGATGGGTGATGTGATAGTATCATAGTAATCACCACCATCATCGGTAGCAGATGGATAAAGTGATAGTATCATAGTAATCATCATCATTATCGGTAGCAGATGGATGAGACGATAGTAGCATAGTAATCATCATCATCATCAATAGCAGAAAGATGATGTGATAGTATTATTGTTACCATCATCAGTACAGAAGGGTGATATGATAACATCATCGTCGTCGTCATCATCATCATCAGTAGCAGTAATTCCTCGGTTTAAGTCGGGGATGAGTTCCTTAACGGTGCGACGACGAATCTCGGAACGTCCGCCAATCAAATGCTAATTTGTTTATGCTAATTCCTTTGTCAAGGCACCTTAATCACTCTCACACAGCTTAAAGGCCGTGGTCTGAGCTTGGCTCTGTTTCACTCCAGCGCAGTCTTCGAGACAGCCTGGTCCCTTCGCCTGATGAAGGCCGATTGCGTTGTGGCCGAAACGTCGTGATTTTTGTCGTTTTATTATTTACCTACGTGACTTTACCCAATAGAACCAAAGAGTACGGATCCTTGCAGTCACGAAAGCTTCAAATCTAGAATTCCTCCCCAACGTCCCCAAAACGCTGCGCGTAAATCACAGCATAATGTGCAGTCGACATCGCAGCGCGAGGTGCCTCGTGCACAGGGCTGTCGTGGGTTGCGACGTGGTGGTTAACGCCTGAGAGGCCACGGAAAGCGAGAAAGGAGGGGGACGATTCAAAGCGACGCAAGCGACGCGGGGTTTTGGGGGGCGACGCAAATTTGGGGAGCGCGAGACATGGCCACATTTGAGTTGTCACGAAGTGACGACGCATTCGCGAAACGAGGGGGGGCTTTTCATAGCTCATCGGATTCCCGCAGTGAAAGTCGAACTTCCGATTCTGATGCCGCTGCAAGCGACGCAAGCGCGGGGTTTTGGGGGGGGGGGGTGAGGGCGACGCAAAATCGGCTCGCCTGCGGCGTTCGTGATGAAGCGACGACGCATTCGCGAAACGACGTTAACGTGGGGGAGATGTGCACACCTCGGGGTATTGGTGATGATGATCGGATGATGATGATCGGATGATGATGATCGTGATCATTATCATCATCAGCAACAGCAGTGATATTCAATTCATCATCGAGATCAGTGTGGGTCTTCTTCTTAACCTGGGGGTGCGAGACATGGACACGCACACGCGCGCGCGCGCACACACAATGCGGTATCGATGTGGTGAGTGTTGTTAGCGAGGGAGTGGAGTTAGAGAGAGAGGGTGGTGAGGGAGTGGTGAGGGAGTGGTGAGAGGGTGGTGAGGGAGTGGTGAGGGAGTGGTGAGGGAGTGGAGTTAGAGAGAGAGGGAGGTGAGGGAGTGGTGAGGGAGTGGTGAGAGGGTGGTGAGGGAGTGGTGAGGGAGTGGTGAGTGGGTGGTGAGGGAGTGGTGAGAGGGTGGTGAGGGAGTGGTGAGAGGGTGGTGAGGGAGTGGAGTTAGAGAGAGAGGGTGGTGAGGGAGTGGTGAGGGAGTGGTGAGTGGGTGGTGAGGGAGTGCAGTTAGAGAGAGGGTGGTGAGGGAGTGGTGAGGGAGTGGTGAGTGGGTGGTGAGGGAGTGCAGTTAGAGAGAGGGTGGTGAGGGAGTGGTGAGTGGGTGGTGATAGAGTGGTGAGGGAGTGGTGAGGGAGTGGAGTTAGAGAGAGAGGGTGGTGAGAGGGTGGTGAGAGGGTGGTGAGGGAGTGGTGAGAGGGTGGTGAGGGAGTGGTGTTAGAGAGAGAGGAGGGTTGAGAGAGAGAGGGTAGAGGTGAGTGGGAGGAGAGAGGGTGGAGCTGAGGGCGGTGGAGGGAGTTGAGTGGGAGGGAGTTGAGTGGGAGGGAGGGAGCTGAGTGGGTGGGAGGGAGCTGAGTGGGAGGGAGGAGGGAGCTGAGTGGGTGGGAGGGAGTTGAGTGGGAGGGAGGGAGCTGAGTGGGTGGGAGGGAGCTGAGTGGGTGGGAGGGAGGAGGGAGGAGGGAGGGAGGAGTGAGGGATGAGCCCATTATAAACGGAGCTCATGGGGCAGAGAACGCGCGCCGCTGTGATCGAGGCCTCACCTGAACCCCGCTCTCACCTGAGCCCCCCTCCCCGCCCCATCCCACCTGAGCCCCCCAACTCACGTGAGCCCCCCCCCTCCCCTCTCTCACCATGAAGACCATCATCGCTGCTGCGTACAACTCCGTCGACTTGGCAGGTGAGCGGCTTCGCGGGGGCTCGCCGCGGTTCGTCACAAAGAAACCGGCGGGCCGCCCCGGTCAACGCCTGGCTCGCGTCTGTGGCGTGCGCCGTGAAGAAGGGACATTGGCCCGAAACGTCGCCCGTTTTATTACAGCGCTTACAGGTTGCGTCGGTAATCTGCGGCATGGGGCTCTTTGGCTGCTACACCCGCCCCCCCCCCCCCCCGTTTTAAAGTGAATGAAACTAATCATTAAACCTTAAAAACCGTAATTTAGCGTAAAGATAATAAAGGTGGGAGTAGGGGGATCACTGTGGGATGTCTTGGTTAGAGACGCACAGAACGTCGGGCAAACAGTCGCACGCTGCCTTGTTCGAATAACAAATCGAGCAAGTGTATTCCAGCCTCGGACACGTTTATTGGCGTGAGAGTGTGGCTGTGTTTGTTGTTGTTGTTGTTTGCCAGCGGTGTTTGTGTAGCTCCGCGCGCGCGCTCTCTCGAATTATGTTTGCGTCGAAGGCAAACAAACTTTCAAAGCATTGCTCTGCCGCTATTGGCGCTTCCTCCTCTGATGCTGCTGATGCTTCTTCGAAAGATTTCGCCGAACTCCGCTCTACACTTGCGTCCGCCGTTCGCTTTTGATGTCATAGCCGTTTTTGTTGTTGTTGTTGACACGTTGCGGTTGTTGTTGGTTGTTGGTTGTTGTTGTTGTTGGTGCGCCACTGCAAACTCGGTAAGCGGCGGCAATCAACAAAGTAATTCCAGACTTAGGACTTTGACCAAAATGATTTCAAGTATTTAGTCGGCGTGGATCAACACTTACTCTCTCTGCTGAAGCAGACACACACATTGTAGCTGTGTGTGTAGTTGTGTGTGTAGCTGTGTGTGTACCAGTGTGTGTGTACCAGTGTGTGTGTGTGTACCAGTGTGTGTGTGTGTACCAGTGTGTGTGTGTACCAGTGTGTGTGTGTACCAGTGTGTGTGTGTAGCAGTGTGTGTGTGTGTGTGTAGTTGCATGTGTACGAGTGTGTGTGTGTGTAGTTGCATGTGTACGAGTGTGTGTGTGTGTAGTTGCATGTGTACCAGTGTGTGTGTGTGTAGTTATATGTGTACCAGTGTGTGTGTGTGTGTGTAGTTGTATGTGTACCAGTGTGTGTGTGTGTGTAGTTGTATGTGTACCAGTGTGTGTGTGTGTGTAGTTGTATGTGTACCAGTGTGTGTGTGTGTGTAGTTGTATGTGTACCTGTGTGTGTGTGTGTGGTTGTATGTGTACCAGTGTGTGTGTGTGTGTAGTTGTATGTGTACCAGTGTGTGTGTGTGTGTAGTTGTATGTGTACCAGTGTGTGTATAGTTGTATGTGTACCAGTGTGTGTGTGTGTGTAGTTGTATGTGTACCAGTGTGTGTGTGTGTGTAGTTGTATGTGTACCAGTGTGTGTGTGTGTAGTTGTATGTGTACCAGTGTGTGTGTGTGTAGTTGTATGTGTACCAGTGTGTGTGTGTGTGTAGTTGTATGTGTACCAGTGTGTGTGTGTGTGTAGTTGTATGTGTACCAGTGTGTGTGTGTGTGTGTAGTTGTATGTGTACCAGTGTGTGTGTGTGTGTGTAGTTGTATGTGTACCAGTGTGTGTGTGTAGTTGTATGTGTACCAGTGTGTGTGTGTAGTTGTATGTGTACCAGTGTGTGTGTGTAGTTGTATGTGTACCAGTGTGTGTGTGTAGTTGTATGTGTACCAGTGTGTGTGTGTAGTTGTATGTGTACCAGTGTGTCTGTGTGTGTAGTTGTATGTGTACCAGTGTGTGTGTGTAGTTGTATGTGTACCAGTGTGTCTGTGTGTGTAGTTGTATGTGTACCAGTGTGTGTGTGTGTGTAGTTGTATGTGTACCAGTGTGTGTGTAGTTGTATGTGTACCAGTGTGTGTGTAGTTGTATGTGTACCAGTGTGTGTGTAGTTGTATGTGTACCAGTGTGTGTGTGTGTGTAGTTGTATGTGTACCAGTGTGTGTGTGTGTAGTTGTATGTGTACCAGTGTGTGTGTGTAGTTGTATGTGTACCAGTGTGTGTGTGTGTAGTTGTATGTGTACCAGTGTGTGTGTGTGTAGTTGTATGTGTACCAGTGTGTGTGTGTGTGTGTAGTTGTATGTGTACCAGTGTGTGTGTGTGTGTGTAGTTGTATGTGTACCAGTGTGTGTGTGTAGTTGTATGTGTACCAGTGTGTGTGTGTGTAGTTGTATGTGTACCAGTGTGTGTGTGTGTGTGTAGTTGTATGTGTACCAGTGTGTGTGTGTGTGTGTAGTTGTATGTGTACCAGTGTGTGTGTGTGTGTGTAGTTGTATGTGTACCAGTGTGTGTGTGTGTGTGTAGTTGTATGTGTACCAGTGTGTGTGTGTGTGTGTAGTTGTATGTGTACCAGTGTGTGTGTGTGTGTGTAGTTGTATGTGTACCAGTGTGTGTGTGTGTGTAGTTGTATGTGTACCAGTGTGTGTGTGTGTGTAGTTGTATGTGTACCAGTGTGTGTGTGTGTGTAGTTGTATGTGTACCAGTGTGTGTGTGTAGTTGTATGTGTACCAGTGTGTGTGTGTGTAGTTGTATGTGTACCAGTGTGTGTGTGTGTGTAGTTGTATGTGTACCAGTGTGCGTGTGTGTGTAGTTGTATGTGTACCAGTGTGCGTGTGTGTGTAGTTGTATGTGTACCAGTGTGCGTGTGTAGTTGTATGTGTACCAGTGTGTGTGTGTAGTTGTATGTGTACCAGTGTGTGTGTGTGTGCAGTTGTATGTGTACCAGTGTGTGTGTGTGTGTGTAGTTGTATGTGTACCAGTGTGTGTGTGTGTGTGTAGTTGTATGTGTACCAGTGTGTGTAGTTGTATGTGTACCAGTGTGTGTGTGTGTGTGTATGTGTACCAGTGTGTGTGTGTGTGTGTATGTGTACCAGTGTGTGTGTGTGTGTGTATGTGTACCAGTGTGTGTGTGTGTGTGTATGTGTACCAGTGTGTGTGTGTGTGTAGTTGTATGTGTACCAGTGTGTGTGTGTGTGTAGTTGTATGTGTACCAGTGTGTGTGTGTAGTTGTATGTGTACCAGTGTGTGTGTGTGTGTGTAGTTGTATGTGTACCAGTGTGTGTGTGTGTGTGTGTAGTTGTATGTGTACCAGTGTGTGTGTGTGTGTGTAGTTGTATGTGTACCAGTGTGTGTGTGTGTGTGTAGTTGTATGTGTACCAGTGTGTGTGTGTGTGTGTAGTTGTATGTGTACCAGTGTGTGTGTGTGTGTAGTTGTATGTGTACCAGTGTGTGTGTGTGTAGTTGTATGTGTACCAGTGTGTGTGTGTAGTTGTATGTGTACCAGTGTGTGTGTGTGTAGTTGTATGTGTACCTGTGTGTGTGTGTGTAGTTGTATGTGTACCTGTGTGTGTGTGTGTAGTTGTATGTGTACCTGTGTGTGTGTGTGTAGTTGTATGTGTACCTGTGTGTGTGTGTAGTTGTATGTGTACCTGTGTGTGTGTGTGTAGTTGTATGTGTACCAGTGTGTGTGTGTGTAGTTGTATGTGTACCAGTGTGTGTGTGTGTAGTTGTATGTGTACCAGTGTGTGTGTGTAGTTGTATGTGTACCAGTGTGTGTGTGTGTGTAGTTGTATGTGTACCAGTGTGTGTGTGTGTAGTTGTATGTGTACCAGTGTGTGTGTGTGTAGTTGTATGTGTACCAGTGTGTGTGTGTGTAGTTGTATGTGTACCAGTGTGTGTGTGTGTAGTTGTATGTGTACCAGTGTGTGTGTGTGTGTGTAGTTGTATGTGTACCAGTGTGTGTGTGTGTGTAGTTGTATGTGTACCAGTGTGTGTGTGTGTGTGTAGTTGTATGTGTACCAGTGTGTGTGTGTGTGTGTAGTTGTATGTGTACCAGTGTGTGTGTGTGTAGTTGTATGTGTGTGTGTGTAGTTCAGTGTGTGTGTGTGTGTAGTTGTATGTGTACCAGTGTGTGTGTGTGCGTAGTTGTATGTGTACCAGTGTGTGTGTGTGCGTAGTTGTATGTGTACCAGTGTGTGTGTGTGTGCGTAGTTGTATGTGTACCAGTGTGTGTGTGTGTGTGCGTAGTTGTATGTGTACCAGTGTGTGTGTGTGTGCGTGCAGTTGTATGTGTACCAGTGTGTGTGTGTGTCCGTGTAGTTGTATGTGTACCAGTGTGTGTGTGTGTGTGCGTGTAGTTGTATGTGTACCAGTGTGTGTGTGCGTGTAGTTGTATGTGTACCAGTGTGTGTGTGTGCGTGTAGTTGTATGTGTACCAGTGTGTGTGTGTGCGTGTAGTTGTATGTGTACCAGTGTGTGTGTGTGCGTGTAGTTGTATGTGTACCAGTGTGTGTGTGTGCGTGTAGTTGTATGTGTACCAGTGTGTGTGTAGTTGTATGTGTACCAGTGTGTGTGTGTGTAGTTGTATGTGTACTAGTGTGTGTGTGTGTAGTTGTATGTGTACCAGTGTGTGTGTGTGTGTGTAGTTGTATGTGTACCAGTGTGTGTGTGTGTGTGTAGTTGTATGTGTACCAGTGTGTGTGTGTGTAGTTGTATGTGTACCAGTGTGTGTGTGTGTAGTTGTATGTGTACCAGTGTGTGTGTGTGTAGTTGTATGTGTACCAGTGTGTGTGTGTGTAGATGTATGTGTACCAGTGTGTGTGTGTGTAGATGTATGTGTGCCAGTGTGTGTGTGTAGTTGTATGTGTACCAGTGTGTGTGTAGTTGTATGTGTACCAGTGTGTGTGTGTGTGTAGTTGTATGTGTACCAGTGTGTGTGTGTAGTTGTATGTGTACCAGTGTGTGTGTGTGTAGTTGTATGTGTACCAGTGTGTGTGTGTGTGTAGTTGTATGTGTACCAGTGTGTGTGTGTGTAGTTGTATGTGTACCAGTGTGTGTGTGTGTAGTTGTATGTGTACCAGTGTCTGTGTGTGTAGTTGTATGTGTACCAGTGTGTGTGTGTGTAGTTGTATGTGTACCAGTGTGTGTGTGTGCGTAGTTGTATGTGTACCAGAGTGTGTGTGTGTGCGTAGTTGTATGTGTACCAGTGTGTGTGTGTGTGTGTGCGTAGTTGTATGTGTACCAGTGTGTGTGTGTGTGCGTAGTTGTATGTGTACCAGTGTGTGTGTGTGTGTGCGTAGTTGTATGTGTACCAGTGTGTGTGTGTGCGTAGTTGTATGTGTACCAGTGTGTGTGTGTGTGTGTCCGTGTAGTTGTATGTGTACCAGTGTGTGTGTGTGTCCGTGTAGTTGTATGTGTACCAGTGTGTGTGTGTGTCCGTGTAGTTGTATGTGTACCAGTGTGTGTGTGTGTCCGTGTAGTTGTATGTGTACCAGTGTGTGTGTGTGTGCGTGTAGTTGTATGTGTACCAGTGTGTGTGTGTGTCCGTGTAGTTGTATGTGTACCAGTGTGTGTGTGTGTGCGTGTAGTTGTATGTGTACCAGTGTGTGTGTGTGTGCGTGTAGTTGTATGTGTACCAGTGTGTGTGTGTGCGTGTAGTTGTATGTGTACCAGTGTGTGTGTGTGCGTGTAGTTGTATGTGTACCAGTGTGTGTGTGTAGTTGTATGTGTACCAGTGTGTGTGTGTGTGTGTAGTTGTATGTGTACCAGTGTGTGTGTGTGTGTGTAGTTGTATGTGTACCAGTGTGTGTGTGTGTAGTTGTATGTGTACCAGTGTGTGTGTGTGTGTGTAGTTGTATGTGTACCAGTGTGTGTGTGTGTGTAGTTGTATGTGTACCAGTGTGTGTGTGTGTGTGTAGTTGTATGTGTACCAGTGTGTGTGTGTGTAGTTGTATGTGTACCAGTGTGTGTGCCAGTGTGTGTGTGTACCAGTGTGTGTGTGTGTGCCAGTGTGTGTGTAGCTGTTTGCTTAGTTTTTTTTGGTGGGGCTGATGGTAAGGCCCCATCTCCTTGTGCCACTAAGATATGAGGCCTTACCATCGGCTCCATCAAAACTAAGCACCTGCCTGGGTATTTTGTACCATTTGACACTCCACCCCCACAACTCCCAATTGGTGATGGGGCAGTTGTGGAGAGAGTGGAGAGTTTCCCATACCTGGCAATGTGCTTATGACCGGCTCCAGTTTAACAGCAGAGGTCTCACTCCGAATCAGTCGAGAGGCATTATCTTTTCATCGGTTGCGTAACGCTGTGTGGAAGCTACCTGGTCTGTCGCTCCGCACTAACCTTCAGGTCTTTTCGGCCACGGTCATGCCCTCCCTTCTCTACGCTTGCGAAACGTGGACCTCCCTAACAGAACATCTTCGCCCGTTAGAAACATTTAGGCTAGCCTGCCTACGATCCATCCTGGGTTTAACCAGGCTGGATTGTGTGAGGAGCTCACAAATCTTTGAAATATCTGGGCAAGATCCCATCGGTGTGCTCCTCCGGCAGGCAAGGCTGCGATGGCTGGGTCATGTAGCCCGCATGCACAGGCACCGCATGCCGAAACAGCTTTTGTTTGGCCGGATCGAGGGGGCTAAGCGGGCGTGGCACGGGCTAGAGAGGAGATGGAGTGATGTGGTACAGGAGGACGTGGAGCTGAGTGGACTTGTCGATGACCGGTACCAGCGGTGTCAAGATCGGCCTCTGTGGAGGAGGCTCGTGAAGGATGCTAATGGGCAGTTGGAGGCAGTCGCCCTCCAACAACAACGGAGGGCGGAGGAGCGACGCTCACAACAACGAGCGGAGCGCCGGGTGGCTAAAGCACAGCAGATTGGCACAGTAGGGGGCACAGGTGGTGCATCCGCCAGTCATCTCAGTCAGTCGACCCATGGCACCTGGGTCTGCCCCGTGACCTCCTGCCAGCGGGCGTTCGACACTTCACGTGGCCTCAGGGTGCACATAGCCTGGCACAAGCGTCGTGGTGATGTCACCGCCACTTTGTGGCGAATGGCGGTTGTTGTTGTTGTTGTCTGTATAGCTGTGTGTGTACCTGTGTGTGTTTGTGTAGCTGTATGTGTACCTGTGTGTGTGTGTAACTGTATGTGTACCTGTGTGTGTCCGTGTAGCTGTATGTGCACCTGTGTGTGTTTGTGTAGCTGTATGTGTACCTGTGTGTGTTAGTGTAGCTGTATGTGTACCTGTGTGTGTGTTTGTGTAACTGTATGTG
Source organism: Petromyzon marinus (assembly GCF_048934315.1). Classification (NCBI taxonomy): domain Eukaryota; kingdom Metazoa; phylum Chordata; class Hyperoartia; order Petromyzontiformes; family Petromyzontidae; genus Petromyzon; species Petromyzon marinus. Next base: position 86,233 of record NW_027423634.1, read on the forward strand.
TACCTGCGTGTGTCCGTGTAGCTGTATGTGTACCTGTGTGTGTCCGTGTAGCTGTATGTGTACCTGCGTGTGTCCGTGTAGCTGTATGTGTACCTGCGTGTGTCCGTGTAGCTGTATGTGTACCTGCGTGTGTCCGTGTAGCTGTGTGTGTACCTGCGTGTGTCCGTGTAGCTGTGTGTGTACCTGTGTGTGTCCGTGTAGCTGTGTGTGTACCTGCGTGTGTCCGTGTAGCTGTGTGTGTACCTGCGTGTGTCCGTGTAGCTGTGTGTGTACCTGCGTGTGTCCGTGTAGCTGTGTGTGTACCTGCGTGTGTCCGTGTAGCTGTGTGTGTACCTGCGTGTGTCCGTGTAGCTGTGTGTGTCCGTGTAGCTGTATGTGTACCTGTGTGTGTCCGTGTAGCTGTATGTGTCCGTGTAGCTGTTTGTGTACATGTGTGTGTTTGTGTAGCTGTATGTGTACCTGTGTGTGTGTGTATGTTTACCTGTGTGTGTGTGTGTATGTTTACCTGTGTGTGTGTAGCTGTATGTGTACCTGTGTGTGTAGCTGTATGTGTACCTGTGTGTGTGTGTAGCTGTATGTGTACCTGTGTGTGTGTGTAGCTGTATGTGTACCTGTGTGTGTGTGCAGCTGTATGTGTACCTGTGTGTGTAGCTGTATGTGTACCAGTGTGTGTGTGTGTGTAGCTGTATGTGTACCAGTGTGTGTGTGTGTAGCTGTATGTGTACCTGTGTGTGTGTGTAGCTGTATGTGTACCTGTGTGTGTGTGTAGCTGTATGTGTACCTGTGTGTGTGTTTGTGTAGCTGTATGTGTACCTGTGTGTGTGTTTGTGTAGCTGTATGGGTACCTGTGTGTGTGTTTGTGTAGCTGTATGTGTACCTGTGTGTGTGTTTGTGTAGCTGTATGTGTACCTGTGTGTGTGTTTGTGTAGCTGTATGTGTACCTGTGTGTGTGTTTGTGTAGCTGTATGTGTACCTGTGTGTGTGTGTTTGTGTAGCTGTATGTGTACCTGTGTGTGTGTGTTTGTGTAGCTGTATGTGTACCTGTGTGTGTGTGTGTTTGTGTAGCTGTATGTGTACCTGTGTGTGTGTGTGTTTGTGTAGCTGTATGTGTACCTGTGTGTGTCCGTGTAGCTGTATGTGTCCGTGTAGCTGTTTGTGTACATGTGTGTGTTTGTGTAGCTGTATGTGTACCTGTGTGTGTGTGTGTATGTTTACCTGTGTGTGTGTATGTTTACCTGTGTGTGTGTAGCTGTATGTGTACCTGTGTGTGTAGCTGTATGTGTACCTGTGTGTGTGTGTAGCTGTATGTGTACCTGTGTGTGTGTGTAGCTGTATGTGTACCTGTGTGTGTGTGCAGCTGTATGTGTACCTGTGTGTGTAGCTGTATGTGTACCAGTGTGTGTGTGTGTGTAGCTGTATGTGTACCAGTGTGTGTGTGTGTGTAGCTGTATGTGTACCAGTGTGTGTGTGTGTAGCTGTATGTGTACCTGTGTGTGTGTGTAGCTGTATGTGTACCTGTGTGTGTGTGTAGCTGTATGTGTACCTGTGTGTGTGTTTGTGTAGCTGTATGTGTACCTGTGTGTGTGTTTGTGTAGCTGTATGGGTACCTGTGTGTGTGTTTGTGTAGCTGTATGTGTACCTGTGTGTGTGTTTGTGTAGCTGTATGTGTACCTGTGTGTGTGTTTGTGTAGCTGTATGTGTACCTGTGTGTGTGTTTGTGTAGCTGTATGTGTACCTGTGTGTGTGTTTGTGTAGCTGTATGTGTACCTGTGTGTGTGTGTTTGTGTAGCTGTATGTGTACCTGTGTGTGTGTGTTTGTGTAGCTGTATGTGTACCTGTGTGTGTGTGTGTTTGTGTAGCTGTATGTGTACCTGTGTGTGTGTGTGTTTGTGTAGCTGTATGTGTACCTGTGTGTGTGTGTGTTTGTGTAGCTGTATGTGTACCTGTGTGTGTGTGTTTGTGTAGCTGTATGTGTGTGTGTGTTTGTGTAGCTGTATGTGTGTGTGTGTTTGTGTAGCTGTTTGTGTAGCTGTGTGTGTGTGTGTTTGTGTAGCTGTGTGTGTACCTGTGTGTGTGTGTTTGTGTAGCTGTATGTGTGTGTTTGTGTAGCTGTTTGTGTAGCTGTGTGTGTGTGTGTTTGTGTAGCTGTATGTGTACCTGTGTGTGTGATCGTGTAGCTGTGTGTGTGTCTGTGTGTGTGTCTGTGTAGCTGTATGTGTGTCTGTGTAGGTATGTGTGTCTGTGTAGGTGTCTGTGTAGCTGTATGTGTGTCTGTGTCTGTGTAGCTGTATGTGTGTCTGTGTAGCTGTATGTGTTCCTGTGTGTGTCTGTGTAGCTGAATGTGGACCTGTGTGTGCACTGTGTAGCTGAATGTGTACCTGTGTGTGTCTGTGTAGCTGAATGTGGACCTGTGTGTGTCTGTGTAGCTGAATGTGGACCTGTGTGTGTCTGTGTAGCTGAATGTGTACCTGTGTGTGTCTGTGTAGCTGAATGTGTACCTGTGTGTGTCTGTGTAGCTGAATGTGTACCTGTGTGTGTCTGTGTAGCTGAATGTGTACCTGTGTGTGTCTGTGTAGCTGAATGTGTACCTGTGTGTGTCTGTGTAGCTGAATGTGTACCTGTGTGTGTCTGTGTAGCTGAATGTGTACCTGTGTGTGTCTGTGTAGCTGATTGTGTACCTGTGTGTGTCTGTGTAGCTGAATGTGTACCTGTGTGTGTCTGTGTAGCTGAATGTGTACCTGTGTGTGTCTGTGTAGCTGAATGTGTACCTGTGTGTGTCTGTGTAGCTGAATGTGTACCTGTGTGTGTCTGTGTAGCTGAATGTGTACCTGTGTGTGTCTGTGTAGCTGAATGTGTACCTGTGTGTGTCTGTGTAGCTGAATGTGTACCTGTGTGTGTCTGTGTAGCTGAATGTGTACCTGTGTGTGTCTGTGTGTGTATGCGAGTAGCGGTAGTGTACTGGTTAGCGCTCCTTTGCACTACGAACCCGGCCACCCGAGTTCGAATCCCACTCACGGCCAGAACCAGTGCCTATTATTTGAACCGCTCCTGGGCCTCCCCTAGGTCCACTCGGCCTCAAATTAACACCTGGTGCGATGTGTAGTAAACATCGCCACTGGGGAGACAAAGGCGGCCTTGTGCACGTGTCGGCCATCCACCACCCTCGTGTGCCGTGCCGGCCTTCATAGGTGCTGGCTACTCGCTAACAGCACTTGCCCCGACAGTCTGTTAAGGCTACACGGGGGATCTTTGTGTTGCACGTAACAATGCCCTCCTCGTCCCATCATCATCGTCATCATCGTCGTATTTCGTAACTGTTTGTTGTTGTAACGTTCTGACCCCGTGTCACTTCTGGACATCTGTGAAAGAAAAATAGCTTCCATAGCCCACCGGATTCCTCCTGCAGCCATGAATACAGATGCTGATTCTGACCATCGGCATCATTGTCGACTCATCTCCCCCACGCTCTTAGAACAACAACAGTGTCTAGTGTAGTGTCTAGTAGTGCAGTGTATAGTGTAGTGTAGTTCATAGTGGTGTACAGTGTAGTGCAGTACATAATAGTGGTATAGTGTAGTGTAGTTTATAGTAGTGTGTAGTGCAGTTTATAGTAGTGTGTAGTGTAGTTTATAGTAGTGTAGTTTATAGTAGTGTGTAGTTCATAGTGGTGTATAGTGTAGTTCATAGTAGTGTGTAGTGCAGTTCATAGTATTGTGTAGTGTAGTTCATAGTAGTGCGTAGTGTAGTTCATAGTAGTCTATAGTATAATGTAGTGTGGTTTATAGTAGTGTATGGTGTAGTGTAGTTTATAGTAGTGTATGGTGTAGTGTAGTTTATAGTAGTGTATGGTGTAGTGTAGTTTATAGTAGTGTATGGTGTAGTGTAGTTTATAGTAGTGTATAGAGTAGTGTAGTTCATAGTAGTGTATAGTGTTTACAGTAGTGTGTAGTGTAGTGTATAGCCTCACTCAACCCTACTCTTCTGTTGCGACTCTGTTTAAAGTGATGCTTAATGTTACTGGCCGCTTGGCGTTTTAACATTCCTGTGGAGAGAGCTGGTAGGAACGTTGGGTTGCTCGGTTAATGGCCAGGGTCAACGGCGGCACCACGTGGTGTATTCCGCAAATATGCCCAACTGTGAGGGCGGGCACAAGCCGGCGTGAGTCGGTTAAACGTTGAGTTTTATAAGGGCACCACGGGGTGACCAGCCCCTCCCCACCCCCCACCCAGCCCCACCCTCCCCACCCAGCCCCTCCCCACCCTCCCCTCCCCACCCAGCCCCACCCCTCCCATTTTATCAGGGTGTCCAGATACACGTGGACAGACATCCACAGACATCCACAGACATACACAATTAATCCCCTGCCTCATGTGAATTAATCCCGTTTGGGCTTCCAGTCCACTACGTTTCCTACCAGTAATAAATCAATCGACCCAATCATCTTGACGCCAGAAAGGTTAAAGCCCCCCCCCCCCCCCCATCATTGTGCGATAGGACTGCCAAACGAGTCCCATCGGCGTTAACTGCTGGACCCGAGCTACGAACGCTCCGATGCTTGCCTTGACTTCCTTCCTGTTCGCCTTTTGGCGTTCTCTGGTCTCACAAGGCCGCAATGCAGGCTCGACACCGCAGTCGCACTGCTGCGTCTGTGTCTGTCATGTATCGCCTGAGTCTCGATGGGTTGCTATCTAGATCGATGCATCTCTTTGAGTCTCTGTATCTGTTTGAGTCTCTCTGGCTCTCTATGCATCTCCGTATCTCGTTTGAGTCTCAATGGGTCTCTATAGATCGATGCATCTCTTTGAGTCTCTGTGGGTCTCTGTGTCTCTTTGAGTCTTTATGCGTCTCTGGGTATCTATGGGTCTCTATGTGTGTCTATGGGTCTCTGAGTATATATGTATCCTATATGTTTATATGGGCCTCTGGGCATCTATGGGTCTCAATTGGGCTCTGTGTATCTCCGTGTTTCAATGGGTTTCTACGAGAGTCTGTGTCCCTATGGGTATCTATGGGTCGCTATGAGTATCTATGAGTCTCAATGGGACCCTGTGTATCTATATGTGCATGGGTTTCTATGAGTATCTGTCTCTTTATGGGTATTCATGGGTCTCTATGTGTTCCTATGTGTCTCTGAGTCTCAATGTGGCTCTGTGTATCTCTGTGTTGTCTATGGGTCTCTATGAGTATTTGTGGGTCTCTATGGGATTACTGTGCGGTCCATAGTGTGGGTTGCATGTGGGCACGGCCACTCTGCTTTGGCTTCTCTTTCATGTACCTCTGAGTATCTGTTAGTCTATCTGTATGTGGTGCAATGCTTGGGTTGCATCGCTATAGTCGCACGAATATGGCTATCTTTCATTTTCAATTCATGAAGGCGATTTGTGCATCAGCCTGGTGATGTTGTGATGCAGTTGATGGCTCCACCAGTGGTGAACGGGTGACTGGGTGAGTGAATTGTTGAGCGAGTGATTTGATGGTTACACCAGTGGTGAGGGAGTAGGTGACTTTGGTCAGGTTGGGTGAGTGAGTGGGTGTGTGAGCGGTTGGGTGGGTGAGCGAGCGGGTGGGTGGGTGAGCGGGTGGGTGGGTGAGCGGGTGGGTGAGCGGGTGAGCGGGCGGGTGGGTGGGTGAGCGAGTGGGTGGGTGGGTGGATGAGCGAGTGGGTGGGTGAGCGAGCGGGTGGGCGGTCGAGTGGGTGGGTGAGTGGAGGAGGCTCGTGGAGTTCCGGGCGGCTAAGATGCAGCAAGTTGGCATAGTAGGGGGTACAGCTTGTGGATTTGCCAGTTATTTCAGCCAGTCAACCCCTGGCACCTGAGTGGACTTGCCGAAGACTGGTGCCAGCGGTGTCAAGATTGCCCTCTGGTGGAGGAGGCTCGTGAAGGACGCTGCTGCTGCTGGGCAGCTGGAGGCAGTCCCCCTCCAGCAACAACGGAGGGCGGAGGAGCCAAGCTCACAACAACGAGCGGAGCGGATAAAATTCAGCAGGTCAGCACAGTAGGGGCCACAGCTGGCAGGTGCATCTGCCATTCACCTCGGTCAGTCACCCCATGGCACCTGCTGGGTCTGTCCCGTGACCTCCTCCTGTCAGCTGAGAGCCTTCGACACTTCACGTGGCCTCGACGTGCACGTGGCCTGGCACGGGCGCGCCGTGGTGATGTCACCGTCGCTTAGTGGCGAACGGGCGGTTGTATTGGACGAGTGAGTGAATTGTGAATTGGTGAGTGAGTGGGTGGGCGAGTGAATGGTGTTAAACTGAGTTTGATGGTTTCACCAGTGGTGAGTGAGTCGGTGACTTGGCCAGCGGGTGACCGACTGGGTGGGCGAGCGAGCGAGTGAATTGGCGAGCGAGCGGGTTTGAGTTTGACGGTTCCGCCGGTGTCATAGAGGAGGAGCGGATGATGTCTGGGTCTCGAACGAGGCCCAGAGGGAGAGGGCTAGTGGGGGGGGGGTTTCGACGTGCACGTACAGTTGAACTTCTTTCGCACCATGCGTGGCCAAGCGTGTGCTTATCGTCAAGGATGGTGATCGCATCTACTCCCCGGGGCATGGAACATTTTTGTCTTTCGTGCAGTCGGCAGCGGCGGCGTCAGCGGTGGCGGCGTCAGCGGCGTCGACGGCGAGCGGGACAATGGCGCTTGCGGCAAGTGGAGCGTGCCCGGCGCCCGTGGCGTGGTGCACCGGCTGCGCTCGCACGTCGAAGCGCTGGCGGTCCTGCAGTGGGAGCTCACCTTTCTACTGGCGGGTAAGCGCCCGTGCGTGTGTGTGCGTGTGTGTGCGTGTGTGTGTGTGCGTGTGTGTGTGTGCGTGTGTGTGTGCTCGCCCGCATGTGTGTGTGTGTGCTCGCCCGTGTGTGTGTGTATGTGTGTGCGTGTGCGTGTGTGTGTGTGTGTGTGCTCGCCCGTGTGTGTGTGTGTGCTCGCCCATGTGCGTGTGTGTGTGTGTGCTCGCCCATGTGCGTGTGTGTGTGTGTGTGCTCGCCCATGTGCGTGTGTGTGTGTGCTCGCCCATGTGCGTGTGTGTGTGTGTGCTCGCCCATGTGCGTGTGTGTGTGTGCTCGCCCGTGCGCGTGTGTGTGTGTGTATGTGTGTGTGCGTGTGTGTGCGTGTGTGTGCGCGCAGGATGCTGCTGGCGCACGTGTGCACGCGATCGCACCGGCACACGCACACGTGCACGTTCCTGCTGGCACGTGCACGTATGCGATACTACCGGCACACGTGCCTATGCGGAACTACTGGCGCGCACACGCACACACAGGCACACACACGCACACACGCACACACACACGCGCACACACACGCGCACGTGTGCAAAAAGAAGTTCTGCTAGCACACGCACACACACACACACGTTTTCCCCATACGGGAAAATTGTAGAGACACAATCCTACAGGCACGTGCACGTGACATACGACGTCACTGCTGTGTCGGGACTGTACGAGCGTAGGGACATGACGTCACTACCGTGTTGGCTCGGTATGGGCGCTGTAGGCGGGGAGTCACGTGGTGGGGGGGGGGGTCGTGTCAGCCCGTGACACTCCGCGTGAACCCAACAAGACACGTGACCGGACAAAGGGGGGGGGGGGGGCAAGGGGCCTCAGGGGAGGAGCTTGGGGGTCACGTGGTTGGGGGCGTGGCCTGGGGCGGAGCCACGGGAGTTATAAGCAGGTGGGGAGGTGGGGCGTGAACAGAGTGCTGGGCTGTTCAAGCCCGGGATGGAGACGCCACCAGCGGACCAGGCAGCCCGTCACCTGGCCCCGGTCACGCTGTGCACTACTCCCCCGGGTGCGAGTGAGATGAGCAACGGGTGGGGTCACCGCCCTGTGTATGAAGTTCGCGTTGGTTGCTACGCGTTCATCAAGAGTGTTGCCTCCAACAGTCGAGTGCGTGCCTCCAATTGAACCCCCCGCGTATGCGACCGACCGACTGGCACATACGCAGCGCACACGCGCCTTGGACGAGCGCCCGCTGCGGGCAACCGGGAGACAAAGGCGGCGGGGTCGGCGAGTAGCGGTGCCCGCACCACACAACCAGCGCTAGCGGTGCTTGCCCCCATGGCTTGCAGAGGCTACCTGGAGCCCTGGAGCCCTTTGTCTGCGTTCTGGTAGTGTAGCGGTGAAACCCCGGTCGAGCCGAGTTCGATCCCCGCCCACGACCAACACCGGTGACGATTATCCGAACCAGTTCTGGGCCTCCCCCCCACCCACCCCCCCCCCCCCCCCCGGAGTTCAACTCAGCCTCAAATGAGTACCTGGTGCGGTGGTGTCGTAAACATCGCCACTGGGGGAGACAAAGGCGGTCGGGCGTGGCGCTGGCCACCCGCCACCTCGTGTGCCGTGCCGGCCTTCATAGGCGCTCGCTACTCGCTAACAGCACTTGCCCCTACGGTCTGTTTAAAGTCTACCTGGGGGATCTTTGTGTGTGCGTGCCCCGTCAGGGGTGGTGTGCCCCCTGCTGATGGTGGTGCTGCTGTGCACCGCCCTGTGGCCGGTCGCCACCCTGTACCTGGCCTGGCTCGTGCTGGACGGGAGGACCCCACACAGAGGTGATGGCTCGCTCACCCGTCCTGCTCACCCGTGTCTCTCACCTGTGTCTCTCACCTGTGTCTCTCACCTGTGTCTCTCACCTGTGTCTCCTACCTGTGTCTCTCACCTGTGTCTCCTACCTGTGTCTCCTACCTGTGTCTCCTACCCGTGTCTCCTACCTGTGTCCTCTCACCTGTGTCTCTCACCTGTGTCTCCTACCTGTCTCCTACCTGTTTCTCTCACCTGTTTTCTCTCACCTGTGTCTCCTACCTGTGTCTCCTACCTGTGTCTCCTACATGTGTCTCCTACCTGTGTCTCCTACCTGTGTCTTCCTACATGTGTCTCCTACCTGTGTCTCCTACCCGTGTCTCCTACCTGTGTCTCCTACCTGTGTCTCTCACCTGTGTCTCCTACCTGTGTCTCCTACTGTGTCTCTCACCTGTGTCTCCTACCTGTGTCTCATACCTGTGGTCTCTCACCTGTGTCTCCTACCTGTTTCTCTCACTGTTTCTCTCACCTGTGTCTCCTACCTGTGTCTCCTACATGTGTCTCCTACCTGTGTCTCCTACCCGTGTCTCCTACCCGTGTCTCCTACCTGTGTCTCTCACCTGTGTCTCCCTATCTGTGTCTCTCACCTGTGTCTCTCACCTGTGTCTCCTACCTGTGTCTCCTACCCGTGTCTCCTACCCGTGTCTCCTACCCGTGTCTCCTACCTGTGTCTCTCACCTGTGTCTCTCACCTGTGTCTCCTACCTGTCTCCTACCTGTTTCTCTCACCTGTTTCTCTCACCTGTGTCTCCTACCTGTGTCTCCTACATGTGTCTCCTACATGTGTCTCCTACTGTGTCTCCTACCCGTGTCTCCTACCGTGTCTCCTACCTGTGTCTCCTACCTGTGTCTCTACCTGTGTCTCTCACCTGTGTCTCTCACCTGTGTCTCCTACCTGTGTCTCCTACCTGTGTCTCTCACCTGTGTCTCCTACCTGTGTCTCCTACCTGTTGTCTCTCACCTGTGTCTCTCACCTGTGTCTCCTACCTGTGTCTCCTACCTGTGTCTCTCACCTGTGTCTCTCACCTGTGTCTCCTACCTGTGTCTCTCACCTGTGTCTCCTACCTGTGTCTCTCACCTGTGTCTCTACCTGTGTCTTCCTACCTGTGTCTCTACCTGTGTCTCTCACCTGTGTCTCTCACCTGTGCCTTTCACCTGTCTCACCTGTGTCTCCTACCTGTGTCTCCTACTTGTGTCTCCTACCTGTGTCTCTCACCTGTGCCTCTCACCTGTGCCTTTCACCTGTCTCACCTGTGTCTCCTACCTGTGTCACCTGTGCCTCCAACCTGCCTCACTTGTCTCTCACCTGCCTCACCTATCACCTGCCTCACCTGTGTCTCTCACCTGCCTCACCTATCACCAGACTCACCTGTGTCTCTCACCTGTGTCTCTCACCCCTATACCTGCTTCACCTGCCTCACCTGTGTCTCTCACCTGCCTCACCTGTGTCACCTGCCTCACCTGTGTCTCTCACCTGTGTCTCTCAGCTGCCTCGCCTGTGTCTGTCACCCGTCCATCTCACTTACCTTGCCTGTGTCTCTCACCTGTGTCACCTACCTCACGTGCCTCACCTGTGTCTCTCACCTGTGTCTCTCACTTACCTTGCCTGTGTCTCTCACCTGTGTCTCTCACTTACCTTGCCTGTGTCTCTCGCCTCATGTACCATGGGTCGTATCTGTGACTCACCTGTCTTAGCCTGTGTCGCTCACCTGTGCCACCTCACCCCTCACCCTGATCATTTCAAACTCAAAATATCGGACCGTGCTGGATCAATGTCTCTGAGACAAACTCTAGCCAGACACTCAGATCCAGGGCTTGAACCCAGGTTGTTGTCAATACTGGCTCCGTGTCTCTGACACTGCCATTGTGAACCCTAATGTGAGAGAGAGAGACACAGAGGTCTGAGCAGACAATCAGACCCAGGGCTTGAACCCAGGTTGTTATCAATACTGGCTCCGTGTCTCTGACACTGCCATTGTGAACCCTAATGTGAGAGAGAGAGACACAGAGGTCCTGAGCAGACAATCAGACCCAGGGCTTGAACCCAGGTTGTTATCAATACTGGCTCCGTGTCTCTGACACTGCCATTGTGAACCCAAATGTGAGAGAGATAGAGAGACAAACTCTAGCCAGACACTCAGACCCAGGGCTTGAACCCAGGTTGTTATCAATACTGGCTCCGTGTCTCTGACACTGCCATTTGTGAACCCTAATGTGAGAGAGGATAGAGAGACAACTCTAGCCAGACACTCAGACCCAGGGCTTGAACCCAGGTGTTGTCAATACTGGCTCCGTGTCTCTGACACTGCCATTGTGAACCCTAATGTGAGAGAGAGAGAGAGAGACAGAGGTCTGAGCAGACACTCAGACCCAGGGCTTGAACCCAGGATGTCATCAGTGCTGGCACTGTCTCTGACACGGCCATTGTGAACCCTAATATGAGAGGAGAGAGAGACAAACTCTAGCCAGACACTCAGACCTAGGGCCTTGAACCCAGGATGTCATCAGTGCTGGCAATGTCTCTGACACGGCCATTGTGAACCCTAATATGAGAGAGACAGAGACAAACTCTAGCCAGACACTCAGCCTAGGGCTTGAACCCAGGATGTCACCAGTGCTGGCACTGTCTCTGACACGGCCATTGTGAAGCAACGTCCTTATCCGCCGATGACGCGAGCTCAAACCCCCCCCCCCCCCCCCCCCCCGATGAACCCCTAGTACTACCCCTAGTACTACCCCTATTACTACCCATATCATTACCCCTATCACTACCCTTTCACCCTATCACTACCTCTTTACCCCTATCACTACCCCTTATTACTACCCCTATTACTACCCCTATTGCTACCCCTATTACTACCCCTTCACCCCTATTACTACCCCCTATTACTACCCCTATTACTACCCCCTTCACCCCTATTACTACCCCTATCACTACCCCTATCACTACCCCTTCACCCTATTACTACCCCTATCACTACCCCTTCACCCCTATTACTACCCCTTCACCCCTATTACTACCCTATTACCACCCCTATTACTACCCCTATTACTGGCCATATCATTACCCATACCCCTATTACTACCCTATCACCTGGCCATATCATTACCCATACCCCTATTACTACCCCTATCACTGGCCATATCATTACCCATACCCCTATTACTACCCCTATCACTGGCCGTATCATTACCCATACCCCTATTACTACCCCTATTACTGGCCATATCATTACCCATACCCCTATTACTACCCCTTTACTGGCCGTATCATTACCCATACCCCTATTACTACCCTATCACTGGCCATATCATTACCCATACCCCTATTACTACCCCTATCACTGGCCATATCATTACCCATACCCCTATTACTACCCCTATCACTGGCCGTATCATTACCCATACCCCTATTACTACCCCTATTACTGGCCATATCATTACCCATACCCCTATTACTACCCCTATTACTGGCCATATCATTTCCCATACCCCTATTACTACCCCTATTACTGGCCGTATCATTACCCATACCCCTATTACTACCCCTATCACTGGCCATAATCATTTCCATACCCCTATTACTACCCCTATCACTGGCCATATCATTACCCATACCCTATTACTACCCCTATCACTGGCCATATCATTACCCATACCCCTATTTACTACCCCTATTACTACCCGTATCATTTCCCATACCCCTATTACTACCCCTATTACTCGCCGTATCATTTCCCATACCCCTTATCACTACCGCGGCGCAGAAACCGTACACCGTGCACAGACGCAATGTCCCGATCCACAAGTAACAATGGAGGAGACATCACGGCGATGATGAATGATGTTGATGATGATCCACGACTACTCCGACTACTCCGACTACTGCTCCTGCTGACGCGGCTTGGCCGCTGGCATGGTCCACCTGAATGTGAAATTGCAGCTGTTGCTCTGAATCTACATCGGCAGGCCCGTGCGGAAGTAGAAGATGAAGATTGTGAACCCTCAGAGAGAGAGAGAGAGAGGACGACCAGATCCAGGGATTGACTCTCACGTGTCCCCGTTTGTCATGGCTAACATCTGTAGGAATGGCATCCCTCATAAACCGCACGTGTGTGTATATATATAACTAGATTGTACTACCCGGCTTCGCCCGGGACTTGGATCCACCACGCCCGGCCGCCTTTGTCTCTCCAGTGGCGATGTTCACACACCACACCAGTTACTCGTTAGAGGCTGAGTCGACCTAGGGGAGGCTCAGGAACCGGTTGAAATAATCGTCACCGGTGGGTGGCCGTGAGCAGGAATCGAACTCGGGTCGCTGGGTTCGTAGCACAGCGTAGCGCTAACCGCTACACTACAATGCGTTTACGCTTCCACACACACACAGATTACACACACACAGATTACACACAGACACACATACAACAACAACAACCGCCATTCGCCACTAAGTGGCGGTGACGTCACCACGACGCATGTGCCAGGCTATGTGCACCCTGAGGCCACGTGAAGTGTCGAACGCCCGCTGGCAGGAGGTCACGGGGCAGACCAGGTGCCACGGGTCGACTGACTGAGATGACTGGCTGATGCACCACCTGTGCCCCCTACTGTGCCAACCTGCTGTGCTTTAGCCACCCGGCGCTCCGCTCGCTGTTGTGAGCTCCTCCGCCCTCCGTTGTTGTTGGAGGGCGACTGCCTCCAACTGCCCAGTAGCATCCTTCACGAGCCTCTCCACAGAGGCCGATCTTGACACCGCTGGTACCAGTCATCGGCAAGTCCACTCAGCCTCCACGTCCTCCTGTACCACATCACTCCATCTCTTCTCTAGCCCGTGCCGCGCCCGCTTAGCCCCCTCAATCCGGCCAAACAAAAGCTGTTTTGGCATGCGGTGGCTGGGCATGCGGGCTACATGACCCAGCCATCGCAGCCTTGCCTGCCGGAGGAGCTCACCGATGCGACCCTGCCCAGATCTTTCAAGGATTTGTGAGCTCCTCACACAATCCAGTCTGGTTAAACCCAGGATGGATCGTAGGCAGGCCAGCCTAAATGTTCTAACCGGCGAAGATGTTCCATTAGGGGGGTCCACGTTTCGCAAGCGTAGAGAAGGGAGGGAATGACCGTGGCCGAGAAGACCTGAAGCTTAGTGCGGAGCGACAGACCAGGTAGCTTCCACACAGCGTTACGCAACCGATGAAAAGATATTGCCGCTCGACTGATTCGGAGTGAGACCTCTGCTGTTAAACTGGAGCCAGTCATAAGCACACTGCCCAGGTATGGGAAACTCTCCACTCTCTCCACAACTGCCCCATCACCGATTGGGAGTTGTGGGGGTGGAGTGTCCGATGGTACAAAATACCCAGGCAGGTGCTTAGTTTTGGTGGGGCTGATGGGTAAGGCCCCACCTCTTAGTGGCACGCTCCAGTCTCAGCAACAGCGTCTCCAACTCCTCCTCTGACTGATTAGCCTCCCATTATATCTGTACCATATGGAGATTCCCCCGGTGACAGCTATTGAAGGCTTCACGAACTACGTGGTCAAAATAGATGTAAATAATGTGGGAGCCAGAGGACATCCCTGTCGCACCCCAGGTGTACAGGGAATGGCTCTGACTCCCGGCCACGTAGTTTTACCCGGGCCCGCTCACCATCATGAAGGTCCTTAATGATCGTGAGCAGAGGGTCAGGTACTCCAAAAGCACGAAGAACGACCCAGAGCCCAGGCCTACTGATGGTATCATAGGCCTTGACCAGGTCAATAAAGCAGAGATGTAGGTCTTGTTGGAATTCCCTACACCTCTGCTGTAGCAGACGGACAGAAAATATGGCATCTGTGCAGGACCGCCCTTTCCTGAAACCGCATTGGGGCTCCGCAAGCCTCTCCTCAGCGTGCCTGGCAAGGCGATGCTGAATAATCCTTGCCAGGACCTTTCCCGGCACACTGAGGAGTGAGATGCCCCTGTAGTTGTTACAGTCTGTGCGGTCCCCCTTATTAAAAGGGGGACCACCAGGGCATCCTTCCAATCCTGCGGAACCCGTCCAGTGGTCCAGACTGTTGTTATGATGTCATATAGGGCAGTCTGTGCACAAACGCCACCCTCCCTCAGCATTTCGCTTGGGAGATCATCTCTGCCCGCTGCCTTTCCTGGTCTCAGACTCCGGATCGCCTTCAATACTTCATCAGCAGCTGGCACCTCAGCCAGCCACTCACAGGGGGTGACTTCATCCAATATTTGAGGCACCGCAGCCTCAGCAGGGTCATCCTCACTTTGTGTCACGATGTTTTCCTGGCTGAGGGATTTTCCCTCCCCCAGGACCTCACAGTCACAGAAATGCTCAGCAAATCTGCGAACCTGTTCCTGGGGGTCGGAAATTGGATCACCATTTTTTCCCCTAATGATGGTAATAGGTGTGGCGCTGCAGGTTACTTTTTTGATGGAGTTAAATAGAGATTTGTGATCGCGGGCCACTGAGGCAGACTCCATCTCCTCAGCAACCCGCGACCACCACCCATCCTTGCAGCGCCTCACGGCTCTCCGAACCTCCGAGCGAAGGCTGCGGTAAGCCTCCTCATTCTCTGACGTGGGATTCTGTAGCCGATGACAGTGGGCCTGTTGCTTTTTCTCAACCATCCTGAACAACTCCTCTGTCATCCAGGGTGTCTGGGGAGGTCTGGACCGCGTACCCAAAGCAGCCATTGCAGCTGCATGAGTCACAGTCCTAAACCTCGCCCATTTACCCTCGACATCAGGAGGAGTCGGGGACGATGCCAATCCCAGCCGCAAGCGATGATGAAATTCTCGCTTGCAACTTTCATCAGATAACTGAGACCAGGCCACTTTAGGTTGGAATGGGGTCCTGGGTGTACACCCACCACCGGAGTGGAAGAATGGCAGGCGCATCTTACAGATGACTAGTCGATGGTCAGAGGGCAGATCAGCTCCACGGTAGGTCCTGGTGTCAAGGACATGGGCTCGCATTCGCTGGTCCGTCACTATGTAGTCCAGCAGATGTTCTTGCTTGGACCCGGCATGCATCCATGATGTTGTGTGGATGCGCCGATGCCGGAACAGCGTGTTGGTAATTACAAGCCCATGGGCTGCACAAAAATCTAGCAGCCTCCTACTGTTGTTATTGAGCTGATCTGGCCCATGCCCTCCAATCACTCCAGACCAGGTGCCAGTATCATGACCAACTCGGGCATTGAAGTCACCCAACATGATGACTCTATCCCGAGGGGCCACTTTAGCCAGCACCTGTGACAGGAGGTCATAGAAGGCATCTGACTCATCGGCTTTGCCTGCATCCCTCCATGGATGTTCATCTTCGGTGGGGGCATAAGTAACCACGACCACCATTCCTCGCCTCCGGTTGATGGGAAGGCGAGCCCAAAGTAGCCTGGGGCTTACAGCTTCCCACACCTCACCGCCACGCTCCCACGCCCCCTTCATTCTTTTGTTCAAAAGAAGACCCACACCCTGTTGTTTGGCAGTCTGCTGCCCCGAGTAGAGGACTGTCCACCCCTCATGGTGGCAGGAGCCAGAGCCGGTCCACCGGACCTCCTGAATGCCGCATAGATCCAGGCGGTACCGGTCCAGCTTCCGACAGAGGAGTGGCAGCCTCTCCTCTGCAGTGAGCGTTCGAACATTCCACGTGGCCAACCGTAGTGGCTTTTCGTTGTTTCTGGAGTAGCCCCGAGGGTAGGTATTCAATCTCCTGGCTCCGCCAATTGGGGTTTGGCCAGGAGACGTCATAGACGCCTGGCCCCCCGGGGCCTCCGGCACAAGCTTAGTTGTTACATATTCAGTTGAATTCGTAGTTTCGTGGTAATTAATTGAAGGTGGAGGGGTTACCAGCCCCTCGCACCCGTCCAGAGCCCCCGTTTAGCCCCTGTGGTGGACACATATGCCATGAGGGGAGGAGCCAATCAAAATTGGATCTCCCCCCACAGCGCTGTCCACGACAGAGTTGCCCGTCCGGCACAGACACAGCATGCTAACCACTACACTACAATGCGTTAGGCTTCCACACACACACAGACACATACAGATACACACACAGATACACACACACACAGATTACACACACACAGATTACACACACACAGATTACACACAGACACAGACACACACACAGACACAGCACGCTAACCACTACACTACAATGCGTTACGCTTCCACGTGCGCGGGTCACGTGACAGATTTGACGTCACAGCTCACTTGCCGTGCAAAAAATCTATGCATTTTTGAGCTCACCCCCCCAAAACCAAAGTGTGTTTTTATAATTTTTGCATGGTGTACAGTCTGGAAAGTACCCACATGGCAAATTTCAGGTTTGTTGCATGTCGGGAAGTACGCTAAACATTTCGAAAAGACACACACAATCACAACTTTGCCTTTTTATATATATGGAGACGTGTCTTCTGAGTGTCTATGCGTGCGTCTGTGTGGGGAGCGGTGGCGCAGCGGTTAGCGCTACGCTGCGCTGCTAACCCGGCGACCCGAGTTCGAATCGCGCTCACGGCCAACACCAGTGACGATGATCTGAACCGGGAGATAAAGTTTGGTCGGGCATGGCGCTGGTCTGGCCACCCACCCCCCCTCGTGCACCGTGCTGGCATTCATAGCTGCTCGCTAACAGCACGTGCTCGCTAACAGCACTTGCCCGAACAGCCGCTGTAGGCTACACGGGGGATCTTTGTTATTGCCATGCATGTGTGTGCGTATTTTCCATAATACAAGTTTGCCTGGGCTATGTAGCGTAAATATGTACGCGATCGAACCCAAAAAAACGCCTGCATTATGGGTATTGCTCGCGAAAGCCTACGTGTTAAACACGCAAATAAATGCACGCTTGTTTAATGTATATATAAAATACCTTGTTCGTGTTTTGAGTGATAAACCATCAGCAGATATCGAAGATTAACTTGAAAGCAAGCACTCCTTCGTTCTCTCGGTAAAGTGACGTTAAAAAAAAATCAAATGAAATAACAACAGAATACGGCGTTTCGGTTGCAATGCAAGCAACCGCCATTGGGTAAGAATTGATGAGAAAAAACAAACAAACGTAGCGAACTTAGAAACGCAATGCAACAACGCAACACAGAGGGCCGGCCAACGCAGCAGCCAACACCCCCACCTGGCTGACCGACGCTCCTCCAAAGATTGGCGAACAGAAAGACAGCTCCACTGTGTCGAGGCTTTAAATAGAGAGAGAGGGGGGGGGAGGGCAGAGAGAGGGGGGGTGGGGTAGAGGACAGTGAGAGAGTTGTGTGGAATTCCGGACCATAGTTGCCGGAGGAGAGACAATGGACTATAAACAAATCAGCACGGCAATACTTGGAGCAAGAAAATCGGAAGTTTTTAGGAAACAAATTTCGTAAAATATATATTCTTGGTTCTATCGGTAAAGTCACCACGTAGAAGGGAAACAAGAAAATAAGACAAATATAAAACAATACAATTATCGCGACGTTTCGACTGCAACACAAGCAATCATCATCAGGTGTGAAAACCACAGCAAGAACATTTGAAAAAAAGTGGCGTTTTGTTCTTAACGTTAGCACCACGGAGAGTGATTTGGCAGTTTATTCAGATGGACGAGTCCATCTATGTTCGGAAAAGAGGAGGGGGGGGGGGGGAGACGAAAATAATGGATGCGGTCTGAAAGCCACCGTAAGCGTGAACAATCAATTAAGATTGATTGTTCACGCTTACGAAAGTTTGGGGTACCACTACTTTTTCAAGTAGTGGTACCCCAAACTTTCGCAGCTTCTTAAAATTCCCTTTTCACACCATCAATATGCAAACTCCCCCTCCCCCCCTCGCCGGCCTGCACATGTTCACCCCCTCTACACCGTTCATCATGCTAAGTCCGCCAATTAAATGCTAATTGTTATGCTAATTCCTTTGTCAAGGCACCTTAATTCCTCTCACACACCTTAAAGGTCGCGGTCTGAGCTTGGCTGTGTTCACTCCAGCGCTGTCCTCGAGACAGCCTGATCCCTTCACCTGATGAAGGCCACTTGTGTTGTGGCCGAAACGTCGTGATTTTTGTTGTTTTATTTTTTACCTACGTGACTTTACCGAATAGAACCAAAGAGTATGGATCCTTGCAGTCACGAAAGCTTCAAATCTAGAATCAATTAAGACCCGAAATGGTTTAACAAATCCTTCCAATGATTGCTAAGCCAGAATCCATCTTCTCGGTTGAAATTGTCTCTGTGTTTGTATATGTGGATAGCCTCATGAATTTAATCTCTCATGGTAGCCAGATGGCTTGCAAAGAACCTCTGTCTTGGACTTTACCCGAAAGAACCAAGAATATGAATGCCTGCAGTCACGAAAGCTTTAAATCAAAATGTAGTAAAATTAACAAGTGTAATGCAATGCAACAAAGAGAGTCGGCTAACACACAGTTAACGCATAGCCTGGCTGATTACATTCTCCCAAAGATTGCTAATATTAGAAGTTACGTGTGGGTTGTGATTAAACCCTGCCCGTGGAGGTGGTTCACACTCGATTCGAAGCTTCTGTGACTGCCGGAATTACTCTTTGCTTCTTTCGGCAAAGTCACGTGGAAAATGACGCAAACAGTCTGAAAACATCATTAACATCAGCATCGATGTTGTTATCATCGCCATTCCTTGAGCTATCGAAGTTAAGATAACGGGACTTTAGCCGAGCAAACACGTGCACACACACGCACACACAAACAAATACAAAGATCCCCCGTATAGCCTGAACAGACTGTTGGGGCAAGTGCTGTTCGCGAGCACCTATGATGCCCGGCACGGGACACGAGGGGTGTGGGTGGCCAGCACCACTCCCGAACGCCTTTGTCTCCCCAGTGGCGATGTTTACGACACACCGCACCAGGTTCTCATTTGAGGCTGCGTCGACCTAGAGGAGGCCCAGGACCGGTGCAGATAATCGTCAACGGTGTTGGCCGTGAGTGCGAATCCAACTCGTTTCGCCGGGTTCATAGCGCAGCGTGCTAACCGCTGCGCCACCGCTCCCCCCCCCACTCCCCTCCTCACCTCCCGAACTCAGGAGGTCGGAGGACGAACTGGGTGCGGAACTGGGATGTGTGGAACTACTTCCGAGATTACTTCCCCATAAAGGTTGGTCTCTCCACCAGCGAATCAGCCCATCACTCACCCACACACCCCACACATACAAAGGTCCCCCATGCAGCTACACAGGCTGCTGGGCCAAGTACTGCTAGCACTTGGCACGGCGCATGAGTGGTGCGGCCAGGAACCTTTCCCGGCCGTCTTTGCCTTCCTAGCGTTGATGTTTAATGCTGCGGAACCCGTCCTGTGGTCCCAGGAGTCGTGCTGATGTCTCGCAGCGCAGCCTGCACACAGCTGCCACCCTCCCACAGCAGTTCGCTCACCTACTCACTCAGATCCTGAATCTGGGGAGTTGGCGATCAGATCCTGATTCTGTGGAGTTGGCGATCAGATCCTGATTCTGGGAGTTGGTGATCAGATCCTGATTCTGTGGAGTTGGTGATCAGATCCTGATTCTATGGAGTTGGCGATCAGATCCTAATTCTGGGAGTTGGTGATCAGATTCTGATTCTGGGGAGTTGGCGATCAGATCCTGATTCTGGGAGTTGGTGATCAGATCCTGATTCTGGGAGTTGGCGATCAAAACCTGATTCTAGGGAGTTGTTGGTCATAAATTGATTGTGGTAGTTGGTGATCAGATCCTGATTCTGGGGAGTTGGCAATGAGATCACCGCATCTTCTGGTTCAGGACGAGGGGGGTGGCACCGCAGGTCACGTAAGCGACGGTCGGGCGATTGGCGACCACGGGGCTGACCAACGCAGCTTTCATCTCCTTCGCAAAAACCGCGGACCACCTAACTCAGTGCTTGGAGTGCCACACGCCTCTCTGAACCTGTGTGTCGTAAAGGGGGGGGGAGGGGAGTGGGTTGTTGTCGTTGCTGTCTGGAAAATTTGGTCCCCCATCTGGGCAAACCTGGCGGGAGTATAAGTCGAGTAGTGATCGAGTGTAAATCAACTAGAACTCACCTTTTTGTATTTTACCGGGTAAGGCCCCACTGAGCTGTGTGTAGCTCTTTTTCAGAAACTGCGATGGTGGGTGTCCACCTAGCCCCAGCGCAAGTGATAGCTCAGCGAAGTGGCTTACGGCGTAGAAATTTACAGCAGCCTAATGCTCTCAACGCTTGACGTCGATTCCAAAATGTGGTGGGGAAAAACCGGAGGACCCGGAGGAAAAATCCACGTGGCCACCTGAAAGAAAGGGACGCAAACTCCAAATATGCAGCAGCCGGCATCGTCGGGGGTCGAGATCGAACCCACGCCATCCTGCATGCAGAGGCGAGGTAGTCAACGTCTCCTAGCCACCACGCAGTGAGGCGCCGCATCCGCGTCGCGATCGACCAACGGGATCCCTGGATTGGGTAGCGCTTTAAATCGGCAACTCCTGCCACCAATTTATTTGGCCGACCAAAACCATGCGCGTAACGAAATCTCCAATGCCGGTGTGTGTCTGTGTGTGTGTCTGTGTGTGTGTGTGCGCGCGTGAGCCGGAGGTCCGGAGAGGACATGCGATCAGCGATATGCCCTGGCGATACCCCCCCCACCTCACCCCCCCCCCCCTCCCCCGAGCTGGTGGTGCCAGGGCAACTTAAGCCACTGGCGCTCAGTGGCCTCCAGCAAACAACAGCAACAACGGGCGACTGTTGCGGCCCGGCCACGTGGAATGTTCTCATGCTTGCCAGGAAGAGGGGTGGCGGCGGGGGGAGCACGGACCGGGCCACCGGACCCCCCCCCCCCCCCCGCCCGTGTCGGTGTGTGCGACCTCTGTGCTTGACACATGGAGAGCGGTGGCACAGCCGCTGCGCTACGAACCCCGGCAACCCGAGTGAGATTCCAGCTCACGGCCACCACCAATAACGATGATCCGAACCGCTTCTGGGCCTTCCCCGAGGTCGACTCGGCCTCGTATGAGTGCCTTGTGCAATGCGTAAACATCGCCACCAGGGAGACAAAGGTGGCCCGGTGTGGTGCTGGCCACCCACCCGCTCGTGTGTCGTGCCGGCCTTCGTAGGTGCCGCCGCTTGCTACGAACAGCACTTGCCCCAACAGTCTGTCGAGGCTATACGAGGGGACGGGTCTTTGTCTGTTGTTCTGGACACATGGAGGCGATTTATCCACTGACCATTGGCTCGTCGTCTGCAACGATGCCACCTGGTATTGATTACTCTGTTAGAGCTGGACCGGTACAATCAGTGGCGTAGCGGAACTCCTGTGAGCTGGTTGTGGCTCCAGTCACCACGAGGGATGGACATTCCTCCACTCGGTCCCCCTAGTCGGCGCAGGGTAGCATCAAACAACAGGGCGAGTTGCTCTCCTGATTAAGAGACTGAGAAGGCAGTGTGGGAGCTTGGCGGTGTGGAAGAGGAAGCAGCGAGTGGGCTCGCTTTCCCGTCAACAGGAGGCGAGGAATGTTGGTGGCTTACGGCCCCTCGCCATAGACGAAGGCCAGTGGAGGGATGTAGGCAATGCCGATGGATCAGAGCCCAATTCTATGACTTCCTGTCACAGGTGCTAGCTAAAGTGGCCCGTCGGGATAGAGACATCCTGTAGGGTGACCTGAATGCCCGATTGGGTCACGGTACAGGCACCTTGGGCCAGAGTGATTTTTTTTTTTGGAAGTCATGGGCCACATCAGCTCAATAAGAACGTTAGCAGGTGCCTGCTGCCGCTGCTGCTGCTGCTAGACTTATGCAGTCACCAGCACGCTGTTACCATCGCCAGGGCAACATCGACACGGCATTCTGGGTGCATGCCAGATCCCGGATGGAACATCTGCTGGCCTGCGTAGTGATGGAAGAGTTAACGGGAGGCCACTGCGCTCCACACGTGGAGTTGAGTTATCCACTGACCACCGGCTCGTCATCTGCCGGACGCCCCTGGTATTCTTGCATTGCGATGGTGATGGTGGGTGTCCACCGAGGACCCCCACTAGGCCCGGCATTGGATGTTTGCTAGCGAGGATTAGACAATACCCTGCAGCTGGAGTTGGCATCATTCCCCCCACCCACTCTCCTCATCTACCTCCTCCTGACTCCGAGAGGAAAATGGATGAGGTTCAGGATTGTCGCTCATGCAGATGCTAGGGCACCACTGGGTGCCTGGTCCACTGGGTGCCTGGTCCAATGCGTGCCTGGTCCACTGGGTGCCTGGTCCACTGGGCGCCTGATCCACTGGGTGCCTGGTCCACTGGGCGCCTGATCCACTGGGTGCCTGGTCCACTGGGCGCCTGATCCACTGGGCGCCTGGTTAGTTGGATGCCTGGTCCACTGGGTGCCTGGTCCACTGGGCGCCTGGTTAGTTGGGTGCCTGGCCCACTGGGTGCCTGGTCCACTGGGAGCCTGGTCCACTGATTGCTTGGTCCACTGGGCGCCTGGTCCACTGGGTGCCTGGTCCACTGGGTGCCTGGTCCACTGGGTGCCTGGTCCACTGGGCGCCTGGTCCACTGGGCGCCTGGTCCACTAAGTGTCTGGTCCACTGGGTGCCTGGTCCACTGGGTGCCTGGTCAAATGCGTGCCTGGTCCACTGGGTGCCTGGTCCACTGGGTGCCTGGTCCACTGGGCGCCTGGTTTGTTGGGTGCCTGGTCCACTGGTTGCCTGGTCCACTGGGAGCCTGGTCCACTGGGAGCCTGGTCCACTGGGAGCCTGGTCCACTGGGCGCCTGGTCCACTGGGCGCCTGGTCCACTGGGCGCCTGGTCCACTGGTTGCCTGGTCCACTGGTTGCCTGGTCCACTGGTTGCGTGGTCTACTGGTTGCCTGGTCTACTGATTGCCTGGTCCACTGGGTGCCTGGTCCACTGATTGCCTGGTCCAGCACCAGTTACTCATTTGAACAATCCCAGGTGAGGCCAGATTTCACGAATCAAACTCGGCTCCCCGGGTTCGTAGCACAATGCACGAACCACTACACCGCTGCTTCCCAAATATATGCGCATACGCACAAAGGCAACGATTTCCCGTGTAGTCGTACCGACAGTTGGGGCAATGCTGTTAGCGAACACCTATTAAGGCGGGCTCGGCACACGCTCGGCCGCCTTTGTCTCCCCATGCATGTAGCACTCGCCCGGTGCATGGGGGATTCATTGACTCCCGGCGCGATAAAAACAAACTATCCCCTGGTTGTTACAAAAACGCAGCATTCACAAACACCACGACCCTGACCCTTGACCCCAACTCATTCCCCCACCCCCACCTCGCCCCAGAGTTCCCACAGCTCAGCCCCTACTACCCCACCACTACCCCACCATTAGCCCCCACTACCCCCCACTACACTACCCCCCACTAGACCCCATTAACACCCACTACCCCCGCACTAGACCCCACTAGCCCACACTACCACCCACTAGATCCCACTACCACCCACTACCACCCACTAGACCCCACTAGCCCACACTACCACCCACTACCCCACCTACCCCCACTTCCCCCCACTAGATCCCACTACCACCCACTACCACCCACTAGACCCCACTACCCCCACTAGACCCCACTCGACCCCCAGTACTCCCTACCAGACCCCCACTAGACCCCCATTACCCCCCACTACCCCCCACAAACCAAAACAGGAGCAGCAGGTGACCTTTGCACTGTGGCCAGGGAGATTTGGACAGAGCATGTGTGCACACCGTACACACACGTACACACATGTACACACATATGTACACACACATGTGTGTACATATGTGTGTGCACACCGTACACACATACGTACACACACGTACGCACACGTGCACGTATACACATGTACGCACGTGTGTGTACGGGTGTGTACGTGTGTGCACACCGTACACACACGTACACACATGTACAATCATGTATACACATGTGTGCACACCGTACACACACGTACACACATGTATACACATGTGTGCACACCGTACACACACGTACGCACACGTACACACGTGCACATACACACATGTACGCACGTCTGTGTACGGGTGTGTACGTGTGTGCACACCGTACACACACGTACACACACGTACACACGTGTGCGTACACACACGTACACACGTGCGCGTACACACATGTACGCACGTGTGTGTACATGTGTGTACGTGTGTGCACACCGTACACACACGTACGCACGTACGCACACGTACGCACGTACACACATGTATACACATGTACACACAAAGGCAAAGATCCCCCGTGTAGCCTTCACAGACTGTTGGGGCAAGTGCTGTCAGCGAGCAGCACCTATGATGTCCGGCACAGCACGTGAGGGGGTGGGTGGCCAACACCTCGCCCGGCCGCCTTTGTCTCCCCAGTGGCGATGTTTACTACACACCGTAACAGGTACACATTTGAGGCTGAGTTGACCTAGGGAAGGCCCAGGACCGGTTCACATAATCGTCACTATGGTGTTGGCCGTGAGCGGGAATACAACTCGGGTAGCCAGGTTCGTAGTGCAGCGTAGCGCTAACCGCTACACCACCGCTCCCCACACACATACACACACACACCACACTTCCACACACACATGCACACACGTTCACGCACGTTAACGCGACTGTATTATGCACGCGGAGACGTAATCTCTGCTGAACGTGCCAGGCTACGTTCACTTAACATAAACTCGCACACACACACAACATAAATACACATACACAAACACACGCACAAACAAACACCCACAGTCACGCACACAAACACGCGCGCACACACACACAACATAAACAAACACGCACAAACACACACAAACAAAAACAACCACACACAGAAACAATCACACACAAACACGCACACACACACAACAAACAAACACACACAAACACGCACAAACACACAAACAAAAACAACCACACACACAAACAACCACACACAAACACACACACAAACAACCACACACAAACACACACAAACAACCACGCACACACACAAACAACCACACACACACAAACACACGCACACACACAAACAAACACGCACACACACAAACACGCACACACACAAACACACGCACACACACACAAACAACCACACACGCACAACCACAAACACACAACCACACACGCACACACACACACACAAACACACACAAACACACACACAAACACACACACACAAACACACACACAAACACACACACAACACACACACAAACACACACAAACACACACACAACACACACACACAAACACACACACAAACGCGTCATGTATTTGGGATCGTGGACAGCTCAGCACTGCCAACTTTAACGACTCCAGATTTCCCAATCACTGAATTCACTCTCTGGACTCATTATCTTGGATCGGAGGGTGGGGGGCTAGGGGGGGTGGGGGCTAGGGGGGTGGGGGGCTAGGGGGGGTGGGGGCTAGGGGGGGTGGGGGCTGGGGGGGTGGGGGCTAGGGGGGTGGGGGGCTAGGGGGGGTGGGGGCCAGGGGGGTGGGGGCCATGTACATTGCCCATACAGGTGGAGGTGTCTCGCCTCCCTCCCACCACCGCCTTATCGTTTGACCTTTAAGCGCCTGCGACTGACGACCTAAATAGCTGTGGGGGGGGGGGGGGGTGAAGCCGCTGCTGTTGATGGGTGGGGAGATGTAGGGAGAGAGACACGGGGGAGGGAGAGAGACACGGGGAGGGAGAGAGACACGGGGGAGGGAGAGAGACACGGGGGAGGGAGAGAGACACGGGGGAGGGAGAGAGATACGGGGAGGGAGAGAGACACGGGGGAGGTAGAGAGACACGGGGGAGGTAGAGAGACACGGGGGAGGGAGAGAGACACGGGGGAGGGAGAGAGACACGGGGGAGGGAGAGAGACACGGGGGAGGGAGAGAGACACGGGGGAGGGAGAGAGACACGGGGGAGGGAGAGAGACACGGGGGAGGGAGAGAGACACGGGGGAGGGAGAGAGACACGGGGGAGGGAGAGAGACACGGGGGAGGGAGAGAGACACGGGGGAGGGAGAGAGAGACACGGGGGAGGGAGAGAGAGAGACACGGGGGAGGGAGCGAGAGACACGGGGGAGGGAGAGAGAGAGACACGGGGGAGGGAGAGAGAGAGACATGAGGGAGGGAGAGAGAGACATGGGGGAGGGAGAGAGAGAGACACGGGGGAGGGAGAGAGAGAGACACGGGGGAGGGAGAGAGACACGGGGGAGGGAGAGAGACACGGGGGAGGGAGAGAGATACGGGGAGGGAGAGAGACACGGGGGAGGGAGAGAGACACGGGGGAGGGAGAGAGACACGGGGGAGGGAGAGAGATACGGGGAGGGAGAGAGACACGAGGGAGGTAGAGAGACACGGGGGAGGGAGAGAGACACGGGGGAGGGAGAGAGACACGGGGGAGGGAGAGAGACACGGGGGAGGGAGAGAGACACGGGGGAGGGAGAGAGACACGGGGGAGGGAGAGAGACACGGGGGAGGGAGAGAGACACGGGGGAGGGAGAGAGAGACACGGGGGAGGGAGAGAGAGAGACACGGGGGAGGGAGCGAGAGACACGGGGGAGGGAGCGAGAGACACGGGGGAGGGAGCGAGAGAGACACGGGGGAGGGAGAGAGAGAGACACGGGGGAGGGAGAGAGACACGGGGGAGGGAGAGAGACACGGGGGAGGGAGAGAGACACGGGGGAGGGAGAGAGACACGGGGGAGGGAGAGAGACACGGGGGAGGGAGAGAGACACGGGGGAGGGAGAGAGAGAGACACGGGGGAGGGAGAGAGACACGGGGGAGGGAGAGAGACACGGGGGAGGGAGAGAGAGAGACACGGGGGAGGGAGAGAGACACGGGGGAGGGAGAGAGACACGGGGGAGGGAGAGAGACACGGGGGAGGGAGAGAGACACGGGGGAGGGAGAGAGACACGGGGGAGGGAGAGAGAGAGACACGGGGGAGGGAGAGAGACACGGGGGAGGGAGAGAGACACGGGGGAGGGAGAGAGATACGGGGAGGGAGAGAGACACGGGGGAGGGAGAGAGACACGGGGGAGGGAGAGAGACACGGGGGAGGGAGAGAGATACGGGGAGGGAGAGAGACACGGGGGAGGTAGAGAGACACGGGGGAGGGAGAGAGACACGGGGGAGGGAGAGAGACACGGGGGAGGGAGAGAGACACGGGGGAGGGAGAGAGACACGGGGGAGGGAGAGAGACACGGGGGAGGGAGAGAGACACGGGGGAGGGAGAGAGACACGGGGGAGGGAGAGAGAGACACGGGGGAGGGAGAGAGAGAGACACGGGGGAGGGAGCGAGAGACACGGGGGAGGGAGCGAGAGACACGGGGGAGGGAGAGAGAGAGACACGGGGGAGGGAGAGAGAGAGACACGAGGGAGGGAGAGAGAGACACGGGGGAGGGAGAGAGAGAGACACGGGGGAGGGAGAGAGAGAGACACGGGGGAGGGAGAGAGACACGGGGGAGGGAGAGAGACACGGGGGAGGGAGAGAGATACGGGGAGGGAGAGAGACACGGGGGAGGGAGAGAGACACGGGGGAGGGAGAGAGACACGGGGGAGGGAGAGAGATACGGGGAGGGAGAGAGACACGGGGGAGGTAGAGAGACACGGGGGAGGGAGAGAGACACGGGGGAGGGAGAGAGACACGGGGGAGGGAGAGAGACACGGGGGAGGGAGAGAGACACGGGGGAGGGAGAGAGACACGGGGGAGGGAGAGAGACACGGGGGAGGGAGAGAGACACGGGGGAGGGAGAGAGAGACACGGGGGAGGGAGAGAGAGAGACACGGGGGAGGGAGAGAGAGAGACACGGGGGAGGGAGCGAGAGACACGGGGGAGGGAGAGAGAGAGACACGGGGGAGGGAGAGAGAGAGACACGAGGGAGGGAGAGAGAGACATGGGGGAGGGAGAGAGAGAGAGACACGGGGGAGGGAGAGAGAGAGACACGGGGGAGGGAGAGAGACACGGGGGAGGGAGAGAGACACGGGGGAGGGAGAGAGACACGGGGGAGGGAGAGAGAGAGACACGGGGGAGGGAGAGAGACACGGGGGAGGGAGGGAGAGAGACACGGGGGAGGGAGAGAGAGAGACACGGGGGAGGGAGAGAGACACGGGGGAGGGAGAGAGACACGGGGGAGGGAGAGAGACACGGGGAAGGGAGAGAGACACGGGGGAGGGAGAGAGACACGGGGGAGGGAGAGAGACACACGGGGGAGGGAGAGAGACACACGGGGGAGGGAGAGAGACACGGGGGAGGGAGAGAGACACGGGGGAGGGAGAGAGACACGGGGGAGGGAGAGAGACACACGGGGGAGGGAGAGAGACACGGGGGAGGGAGAGAAACACGGAGGAGGGAGAGAGAGACACGGGGGAGGGAGAGAGAGACACGGGGGAGGGAGAGAGACACGGGGGAGGGAGAGAGAGACACGGGGGAGAGAGAGACACACACGGGGGAGGGAGAGAGACACGGGGGAGGGAGAGAGACACGGGGAGGGAGAGAGACACGGGGGAGGGAGAGAGACACGGGGGAGGGAGAGAGACACGGGGGAGGGAGAGAGACACGAGGGAGAGAGAGAGGGAGACACGGGGGAGAGAGAGAGAGAGACACGGGGGAGGGAGAGAGAGGGAGACACGGGGGAGAGAGAGAGAGAGACGGGGGAGGGAGAGAGACACGGGGGAGGGAGAGAGAGACACGGGGGAGGGAGAGAGACACGGGGGAGGGAGAGAGACACGGGGGAGGGAGAGAGACACGGGGGAGGGAGAGAGGGTGGTAGATGCGTTCCATAAACACCAGCGCACAAAGCGAAACCGCACGAGGAGGCAGGCTGGTCTGCCGAGTAGGGCACAGTACACACACAGTACACATACTGTACACACACAGTACACACACAGTACACACACAGTACACACAGTACACACACAGTACACACAGTGCACACAGTACACATACAGTACACACACAGTACACACACAGTACACACAGTACACACACAGTACACACACAGTACACATACAGTACACACACAGTACACACACAGTACACATACAGTACACACAGTACACACACTACACACACAGCACACACTACACACACACAGCACACACACAGTACACACACAGTACACACAGCACACACAGCACACACAACACACACACAGTAAACACACACACACTACACACACAGTACACACACACTACACACACACTATACACACACTACACACACACAGCACACACAACACACACAGCACACACACAGTACCGCGCCCTTCTAGCAACCCCACCTCTCTCCGGCCAAGTGGGAAGCTGCTTGGGGCGTGCGGTGGCTTGGGCATGTCGGGCAACGTGGTTCACCAGGGCCATGTGGGAGACACAACGCTAGCCGCATTGCAGGCCACATTCACTCACCGCAGGTGGGATCATTGATTCAGGACAGAGCCACCCGCAATGTTAACGAAGCACGGAGGAAACCGATTGCTCCCGTAAGCCTGGAAGTAACGTGGAAGTTACTTACAGCAGCAACAGCAACAGCAGCAATACGACTCAACACGCTCTTTGTCAAGAGTGATACCCCGCGTGTGTGTGTGTGGGTGGCCTTGCAGGGAGCGGTGGCGCAGCGGTTAGCGCTACGAACCCGGCGACCCGAGTTCGATTTGCCGCTCACGGCCACGAACACCACGTGACGATTATCTGAAACCGGTCCTGGGCCTCCCCCTTGGTCGGGGGAGACAAAGGCGGTCCGGGCGATGGTGCTGCTCGCCGAGAGCACTTGCCCCTTCAGTCTGTTACAGGCTATACGGGGGATCTTTGCCTTAAGTTTAGGGAGCGGTAGTGTAGCGTATAGCCCGACGCGCTGCGAACACAGAGGCCCGAGTTCGAGTCCTGCTCACGGCCACCAACACCAGCGACGATCATCTGAACGGCTCCTGGGCCTCCTCCTCCTCCTCCCCCCTAGGTCGACTCGGCCTCAAATGAATACGTATGTCTCGACTTCGATCGCACCGTACGTAGCCACCAACGGTGCTGCGTCGGAGGGGCGATGTGTGAACATCGCCACTGGGGAGACAAAGGCGGCCGGGGGTGGTGGTGGTGGTGGTGCTATCAGCCCTTGCCCCCCCTCCCGAGCTGAGAAGTGAATGATTTGGGTCCAGAGCCAAGACCATTGCGAGGTTTCGGGTTCCACAGAGGCATGGGTACACGTGGTGAGACACGTGTGTGTGTGTATATATAGATACATATAGAGACGCACACGAAGGCAAAGATCCCCCGCATAGCCTTTATCAGGCTGTTGGGCCAAGAGCATTTGTGGTAGGCCGCCACGGCACACGAGGGGGTAGGTGGGCCCCACCACGCCCGGCCGCCTTTGTCTCCCCAGTGGCGATGTCGTCGCCCTGAACCGGGTACTCATTTGAGGCCGAGTCGACCTAGGGGGAGGCCCAGGACCGATTCCAACAATCGCCACTCGGCGTTGATGGCCCGTGAGCGGGAATGGAACTCGGGCGGCCCCCGGGGCTCGCAGCTCGTCGCGCTGACCGCTGCGCCACCGCTCCCCGCAATGGAGACGCAAGCCAGCAAGTGGCGGTGGCGGCACCGTGGCGCTCGTGCCAGGCTAGGTGCACTCGAAGGCCACGTGAAGGCCCGCTGCTGGCAGGAGTTCACGGGACATACCCAGGTGGTGCCAATGGGATTATTGACGACTGGCAGATGCGCCACCCTGCGGTGCCCAGCTGTTTTGCCAAGCCGAAGCGTCTTTCACGTGCGTGCTCGGCACCTCCGCCCGTTGTTGCGAGCGTCGCTCCTCCGCCCTCAGCGATTTGCCGGAGGGGCTGCTGCCTCACAACTGCCCAGTAGCAGCAGCGTCCTTCACGAGCCTCCTCCACG
Source organism: Petromyzon marinus (assembly GCF_048934315.1). Lineage (NCBI taxonomy): Eukaryota > Metazoa > Chordata > Hyperoartia > Petromyzontiformes > Petromyzontidae > Petromyzon > Petromyzon marinus. Next base: position 117,633 of record NW_027423634.1, read on the forward strand.
GAGGCCGATCTGGACACCGTGCTGGTAGCGGTCTTCAGCTCATCATGCCGCCCTATCAGGCCAAACAGATGCTGCTTTGGGGCACGCGGTGGCTGGGCATGGGGGGGAGGGGGGGGGGCTTCGTGACCCGGCCAACGCAGCCTCGCCTGCGATGGGAATGTGTCCAGATCTTCCAAGGACCTGTGAGCTCCTCGCACAAATCCAGTCCGGTTAAACCCAGGATGGATCGCGGGCAGGTCCAGCCGGAGTGTTTCAGATCAGCGCGCGGATGCTTCTTGAACGATCTCCACGTTTCACGTCGAGCAGCGAGGGGCACGACCTGTAGGCTAGAAGACGCCGAGCCTCGTGTGGAGCGACAGACCAGGTAGCTTCCACGCAGCTGCATTACGAGGCCGATGGAAATGTAAATGCAACTCGAGTGATTCGTTCGGAGTGACACCTCGTATTTGCAAAACTGGAGCTGATCGTGAGCACACTGCCCAGGTACTGCCCCCGTCCATCAAGTCGTGAGCAGGAGGAGAGTGATTGATGATGACATCAAGTACCCAGGCAGGTGCCTCTATGTTTTGTGGGGCTGATGGTAAGGCCCCCCTCAACCACCCCCAGCTCTGAGTGGCACGCTCCGGGCTCAGCGGCAGCGTCTCCAACTCCTCCTCAGAGTGAGCGGCGCTCAGCCGCATCGTGGCACGGCTGACCAATGGGGAGCCGCCCCTTGACGCGCATTGTGCACCTGTACCACATGGACATTCCTCCGCTACACGCTAGCACACGGAGACGCTCGGAGACGAAGATCCCTCCGCATCGCCCTGGACGAGGCTGCCGGGGCAAGTGACGTTGGCGAGCAGCAGCACCTACGAAGGCCGGCACGGCACACGAGGGGGTGGGTGGCCAGAGAGCATGCCCCGGCCGCCTTTGTCTCCCCAGCTGCGATGTTTTGACTGCACAGCACCGGCAACTCCTTTGAGGCCGAGTCGATCTAGGGGAGGCCCAGGACCCGGTTCAGATATTCGCCACTGGATGCTGACCGCTGGATTCGAACTTGGGTTGCCGGGTTCGCGTGGCGGAGCGCTAACCATTGCACCACCGCTCCCCACACACGCGCACACACAGAGAGACACGTGTGTGTGAGTGTGTGGGTGTGTGTAGATGCAGCACCTATGAAGGCCGGCACGGCATCACGATGAGGTTGGGTGGCCAGCAGCATCCCCCTGCCGCGTTTGTCTCCCCGGTGTTTACTACGCACCGCACCGGGCACTCATTTGAGGTTGAGCCGACCCTAGGGGAGGCCCAGGACCGGTTCAAACATTCGCCACTGTTATTGGCCGTGAGCCGGAATCGAACCCGGCTCTCCAGGTTCGTAGCTCAGTCGGCTAACCACTACGCTACCGCTCCCCCCCCCCTATCAACTTAGACGCACCCACACACAATGTGAGTGTCGGGTTACACACAGACAGACAGATATGTGAACACCGAGACACACAGACAGACAAATATGTGAACACCGAGACACACGGACAGGGGGTGGGACGGGGAGCGGTGGTGCAGCGGTTGGCGCTGCGAAAACCCCCGCGAGCCACGGTTCGATTCCCGCTCACGTGTGAACCGATCCTGGGCGTCCCCTAGGTCGACTCGGACTCAAATGAGTACCTGGTGCGATGTGTAGGCATCGCCGCGAGGGATACAAAGGCGGCCACGGGGCGTGGTGCTGGCCACCCACCCCCTCGTGCGCCGTCCCGGCCTTCATAGCTGCTCGCTAACAGCACTTGCCCCAACAGTCTGTCAAGGCTACACTGGGTTGGAGGGTTGTCTTTGTCTTTGTAGGGTGCAGGGTTCTGGGGGGGGGGGGGGGGTTAGGGGTCCTGTCGGGGTTAACGGTCAATGTTGGTCACGCTGATTGGGCGCAGATTGAGTCGGCTGGGAGCAGCCTGCGATCAATTACAGACATGCGGGGTCCCAGACATGTTGCGCCACACATCCCGACCCACTCATCACCTCGCTACCCCCTGCCACCTCCTCTCCCTGCCACCTCCTCCCCCCTGCCACCTCCTCTCCCTGCCACCTCGCTACCCCCTGCCACCTCGCTACCCCCTGCCACCTCCTCCCCCCTGCCACCTCCTCCCCCCTGCCACCTCCTCCCCCCTGCCACCTCCTCCCCCCTGCCACCTCCTCCCCCCTGCCACCACCTACCCCCTGCCACCTCCTCCCCCCTGCCACCTCCTCCCCCCTGCCACCACCTACCCCCTGCCACATGTCTCACACCCACAGACCGACGTGGCCCCGACCCCTGGAGCGCGTTGATTGTGTGTCTGTGTGCTGGTATGTAAATGTCTGTATGTATGAAAATGTGTGTGTGTGTATGTATGTTAGTGTGTGTGTGTGTATGTCAGTGTGTGTGTGTGTATGTATGTCAGTGTCTGTGTGTGTGTGTGTATGTATGTCAGTGTCTGTGTGTGTGTGTGTATGTATGTCAGTGTGTGTGTGTGTATGTATGTCTGTGTGTGTGTATGTATGTCAGTGTGTGTGTGTATGTAAATGTGTGTGTGTGTATGTCAATGTGTGTGTGTATGTATGTCAATGTGTGTGTGTACGTCAATTTGTCGTTGCGTGTGTTGGAGGCAGTCGCCCTCCAGCAACAACAGAGGGCACAGGAGCGACGCCCACAACAACGAGCGGAACCCTGAGGCGGTTAAAGTGAAAGGAAATTGGCACAGTAGGGGGTCCAGCTGGGTGCATCTGCCATTCACTTCGGTCAGTCACCCCCGATGGCACCTGCTGGGACTGTCCCGTGACCTCCTCCTGTCAGCAGCGAGCCTTCGACACTTCACGTGGTAGCCTCAAAGTGCACCTAGCCTGGCATAGGCGTCACCGTCACTTAGTGGCAAATGGCGGGTACTGGTATGTTAATGTGTACGTGTATGTTAATGCGTGTGTGTGTGTGTGTATATATAAATGCGTGTGTCTGTGTGTATGTATGTTGATGTGTGCGTGTGTGTGTACGTCAAGACTCGAAGAGATAGAGACCCATAGAGACTCAAATAGATACAGAGACCCACAGAGACTCTGAGAGATATAGAGACCCACCAAGACTCGGAGAAATACAGAGACCCATCGAGACTCTTATAGATACAGAGACCCATAGACTCAAATAGATACCGAGACCCATAGAGACCCACAGAGACTCCGTGAGATACAGAGATCCATAGAGACTCCGTGAGATACAGAGACCCATAGAGACCCACCAAGACTCCGAGAGATACAGAGACCCATAGAGACCCACCAAGACTCGGAGAGATACAGAGACCCATAGAGACTCAAATAGATAGAGACCCACAGAGACTCCGAGAGATACAGAGACCCATAGAGACCCACCAAGACTCGGAGAGATACAGAGACCCATAGAGACTCAAATAGATACAGAGACCCACAGAGACTCCGAGAGATACAGAGACCCATAGAGACCCACAGAGACTCCGAGAGATACAGAGACCCATAGAGACCTACAGAGACTCGGAGAGATATAGAGACCCACCAAGACTCTGAGAGATATAGAGACCCACCAACCTTTCTTTCTGCCAAGGGCCATTAGGATATTAATAACATAATTTGCGGGCCATACAAAATCATCAACTTAAAAATTAGCCCGTTATATTTGGTCAAACATGTAATTAACTCACCCCTAATGCGTTGGCTGGAACTGCTTCTCTTTGGTGAGGCGTGTGATGATGTTAGCCGGTATTGATGATGTTGCTGCTACTCGCAACTGCTTTTCCAGGTTTGCGCCTAGATTTATTGAATTTCCAGTCCCGCCTGCGATTGCCTTGGCAGGGCCAGAGACCAAATGATTTCGTGGGCCCTATACGGCCCGCGGGCCGGACCTTCCCTACCCCTGCCACAGAGACTCAAAGAGATAGAGACCCATAGATACCCACCGAGACTCCGTGAGATACAGAGACCCACAGAGACTCCGTGAGATACAGAGACCCACAGAGACTCAAAGAGATACAGAGACCCATAGAGACCCACCGAGACTCCGTGAGATACAAAGACCCATAGAGACTCAAAGAGATACAGAAACCCATAGAAACCCACTGAGACTCCGTGAGATATAGAGACCCACCGAGACTCCGTGAGATATAGAGACCCACCAAGACTCCGTGAGATACAGAAACCCATAGAGACCCACCGAGACTCCGTGAGATACAGAGACCCATAGAGACTCAAGTAGATACAGAGACCCATAGAGACCCACCGAGACTCCGTGAGATACAGAGACCCACCAAGACTTTGTGAGATACAGAGACCCACCGAGACTTTGTGAGATACAGAGACCCACAGAGACTCCAAGAGATATAGAGACCCACCGAGACTCCGTGAGATACAGAGACCCATAGAGACTCATGTAGATACAGAGACCCACCGAGACTCCGTGAGATACAGAGACCCACCGAGACTCCGTGAGATACAGAGACCCATAGAGACCCACCGAGACTCCGTGAGATACAGAGACCCATAGAGACCCACCAAGACTCAGAGAGAGACCCACCGAGACTCAAAGAGATGCAAGGCACAGCCACAGCGCTGCAACTGTGGCCGTGCAAGCCACACTGCGTGGGGAGGGCCTTGACCTGTGACCTCGCCCTTGACCTGTGACCTCGCCCTTGACCTGTGACCTCGCCCTTGACCTGTGACCTATGCCCTGTGCCTGTGACCCTTGCGTGGCAGCTGGTCAAGACGTGCGAGCTGAGTCCGTCACGCAACTTCGTGATTGGCTACCACCCCCACGGGGTGATGTGCATTGGGGCGTTCATAAACTTCTGCACCGAGGCAACCGGCTTCGCGCAACTCTTCCCCGGGATACATTCCTACGTGGCGACCCTGGCGGGAAACTTCCGAATTCCACTCTACCGAGAGTATCTAATGGCAGGCTGTGAGTACATTTACTTATATATATGTGTGTGTGTGTGTGATGGTGGTGGTGGTGATGACGATCGTGATCGCATCCAGAACTTGCGTAGAGAGCCTTGGAGTTACACAGAGACTCGTAGAGTTACACAGAGACTCGTAGAGTTACACAGAGACTCGTAGAGTTACACAGAGACGCATAGAGTTACACAGAGACTCATAGAGTTACACAGAGACTCATAGAGCTATACAGAGATCCATAGAGTTACATAGAGATCCGTAGAGTCACACAGAGATCCATAGAGCTACACAGAGATACATAGTTACATAGATATCCAGAGAGTTACATAGAGTTCCATAGAGTTACACAGAGATCCATAGAGTTACACAGAGATCCATAGAGTTACACAGATCCATAGAGTTACACAGAGATCCATAGAGTTACACAGATCCATATAGCTACACAGAGATCCATATAGCCACACAGAGATCCATAGAGTTACACAGAGATCCATAGAGCTACACAGAGATACACAGATTCACCCAGATACATAGAGTTACACAGAGATCCATAGAGTTACACAGAGATCCATAGAGTTACACAGAGATCCCTATAGCTACACAGAGATCCATAGAGTTACACAGAGATCCATAGAGTTACACAGAGATCCATAGAGCTACACAGAGATACACAGACTCACCCAGATCCATGGAGGTACACGGCAGCTCTGACAGAGGCGGTGGAAGCTACAGGGCAGGCCAGCCTGAGCACGTGGAGAACTGATGACCTAAGAGGCTTTAAATGGCCTCACCCCGCATTGCCTCGGCAAGGAACTTAGACATTTTATATATTCCATCAAGGTCCTTCGGATCTTCCAATCTGCTCAGCACCCCCAGGGCGATCTTGCAAGCGCCGCTCCCGCCCAGTGGATCGTCTTGCCGCTTGGAATCTGCGCGATCGGAGTCGCCTTTCATGCTTCGCGCATTGGGATCCTCGGATTGAATGCCGCGTTTTATATTTGAATCATTATCCTGTGTAGGAACCTCCTGGTTACTACACCACCACCAGCCCACAGGGGATTATTGTGTCCGTCCGTCCGTCGTCCATCCAAACATGGGAGGGGTGGGGCTGGGTGGGGAGGGGCTGGGTGGGGAGGGTGGGGAGGGGCTGCTCACCCCGTGGTGCCCTTATAAAACTCAACGTTTAACCTACTCACGCCGGCTTGTGCCCGCCCTCACAGTCGGGCATATTGTACGGAATACACCACGTGGTGGTGCCGCCGTTGTTGACCCTGGCCATTGACCGAGCAGCCCGACGTTCCTACCAGCTCCTTTTGCAGGAGAATGTGTTCATTAACTTAACCTTTACTCGGAGCCTTGGACCCGTTTGGTGCTCAATGGTAATGAAAAATGTAGTAATGTTAATGAACACATCGGAGTTTCATGATAGAAGGTAAGTTGTAACTTGACGTGCCCGTGCCTTGATTTGTGTTTTCGATTATTTGACCTTCTAGAAACAACAAGTGTGGCCTCGTCCTCCCTAGCACAGAAAGGGCATCTCGCTCCCCCCACGTTAAGAACAACTGCTGTAGTGTAGAGTGTAGTGTAGAGTGTAGTGTGAAGTGTATAGTGTGTTGTGTAGTGCATTAGCAGCATCATCCTCATCATTAGCATCATCACCATTACCATCAGCAGAAGCATTATCATCATCATCAGCAGCAGCAGCATCATCATCACCATCATCATCAGCAGCAGCAGCATCATCATCACCATCATCATCAGCAGCAGCACCAGCATCATCACCATCAGCAGCAGCACCAGCATCATCACCATCATCATCAGAAGCATCATCATCACCATCATCATCAGCAGAAGCATCATCATCACCATCATCAGCAGCAGCAGCATCATCACCATCAGCAGAAGCATCATCATCATCAGTAGTAGCAGCATCATCATCATCACCATCATCAGCAGTAGCAGCATCATCATCATCACCATCATCATCAGCAGCAGCACCAGCATCATCACCAGCAGCAGCAGCATCATCATCACCATCATCATCAGCAGAAGCATCATCATCACCATCATCATCAGCAGCAGCATCATCATCACCATCATCATCAGCAGAAGCATCATCATCACCATCATCATCAGCAGCAGCATCATCATCACCATCAGCAGCAGCAGCATCATCATCGCCATCATCATCATCAGTAGTAGCAGCAGCATCATCATCGCCATCATCATCATCAGTAGTAGCAGCAGCATCATCATCACCATCATCATCAGCAGCAGAATCATCATCACCATCATCATCAGCAGAAGCATCATCATCACCATCATCATCAGCAGAAGCATCATCATCACCATCATCATCAGCAGCAGCATCATCACCATCAGCAGAAGCATCATCATCGTAATAATCATCATCAGCAGCAGCATCATCAGCAGCAGCATCATCATCAGCAGCATCACCACCATCAGCAGCAGCAGCATCATCATCATCACCATCATCATCATCAGCAGCAGCATCATCATCACCATCATCAGCAGCAGCATCATCATCACCATCATCATCAGCAGCAGCATCATCATCACCATCATTATCAGCAGCAGCATCATCATCACCATCATTATCAGCAGCAGCATCATCATCACCATCATTATCAGCAGCAGCATCATCATCACCATCATTATCAGCAGCATCATCACCATCACCATCATTATCAGCAGCATCATCACCATCACCATCATTATCAGCAGCATCATCACCATCAGCAGCACCAGCAGCATTATCACCATTGGCAGCAGCATCATCACCATCGGCAGAAGCATCATCATCACCATCATTATCAGCAGCATCTTCACCATCAGCAGCACCATCACCATCAGCAGCACCATCATTATCAGCAGCATCATCACCATCAGCAGCACCAGCAGCACCACCAGCACCATCATCACCACCATCATTATCAGCAGCAGCATCAGCAGCACCATCATCATCATCATCACCGTCAGCAGCACCAGCAGCACCACCAGCACCATCATCATCATTATCACCATCAGCAGCACCATCATCATCATCATCAGCAGCACCAGCAGCACCATCATCATCATCACCATCAGCAGCACCATCACCACCAGCATCATCATCATCAGCAGCAGCACCATCATCACCAGCACCATCATCATCATCAGCAGCAGCACCATCACCACCAGCACCATCATCATCATCACCAGCACCAGCACCATCATCACCACCAGCACCACCAGCACCAGCAGCACCATCAGCACCATCATCATCATCACCATCAGCAGCACCATCATCATCACCACCATCGGCACCATCACCACCAGCACCAGCAGCACCATCATCACCATCATCAGCAGCACCATCAGCAGCACCATCATCATCATCATCAGGGCCAAGCCGTCGTCCCACCCGGACTCACGGTGCTCGCTCCCTGTCCGCTGTCCCCACGTCGCTCTCCGAGCCCCGCGTGGTCGAAGCGCGCCCCCTCGCGGTCCGCCTCCACCACAGCACCCAGCCCACACAGTCCCATCTCACACACACACACAAACGTCTCACACACACATCTCTCACACACACACAAACATCTCACACACATCTCACACACACACACATCTCACACACACACACACACACAAACATCTCACACACATCTCACACACACACACAAACATCTCACACACACACACAAACATCTCACACACACACACACAAACATCTCACACACATCTCACACACACACACAAACATCTCACACACACACACAAACATCTCACACACACACACACAAACATCTCACACACACACACAAACGTCTCACACACACATCTCTCACACACACAAACATCTCACACACATCTCACACACACACACATCTCACACACACACACATCTCACACACACAAACATCTCACACACATCTCACACACACACACAAACATCTCACACACACACACACAAACATCTCACACACACACACAAACATCTCACACACACACAAACATCTCACACAAACATCTCTCACACACACACAAACATCTCACACACATCTCACACACACACATCTCACACACACACACACAAACATCTCACACACATCTCACACACACACAAACATCTCACACACACACAAACATCTCACACACACACACACAAACATCTCACACACACACACAAACATCTCACACAAACATCTCACACACACACAAACATCTCACACAAACATCTCTCACACACACACAAACATCTCACACACACATCTCACACACACACACATCTCACTCACACACACATCTCACACACACACATCTCACACACACATCTCACACACACATCTCACACACACATCTCTCACACACACACACAAAGATCTCACACGCACGCACACACACACTCACACACACAAACATCTCACACACACACAAACATCTCACACACACACAAACATCTCACACACACACAAACATCTCACACACAAAACACATCTCACACACAAAACACATCTCATACACACAAAACACATCTCACACACACACAAACATCACACACACACACAAACATCTCACACGCACACACAAACATCTCACACGCACACAAACACATCTAACACACAAACATCTCACACACACACACACAAAGATATCTCACACACACAAAGATATCTCACACACACAAAGATATCACACCCATACAAACATCACACACACACACACAAAGATCTCTCACACACACAAAGATCTCACACACACACACAAACATCTCACACACACACACAAACATCTCACACACACACACAAAGATCACACACAAAGATGGCGCACACACACACAAAGATCGCACACACAAAGATCTCACACACACAAAGATCTCACACACACACAAAGATCTCACACACAAAGATCTCACACACACACACAAAGATCTCACACATCA
>NW_027423634.1:132500-152500 GCF_048934315.1 Petromyzon marinus
CCCCCGCTCCCCCGTCAGGGCTGACCTGGTTCCCGTGTACTCGTTTGGCGAGGGGGCCACCTTCAAGCAGCTGGTGTTCGCCGAGGGGACGTGGAAGCGCCGAGCCCAGGTGGCCTTCCAGAAGGCCATGGGGTTCGCGCCGTGCATCTTCCACGGCAGGGCGGTCCTCAACCCCGACTCGTGGGGGGTCCTGCCCCTGCCCACGCCCATCCTCACCGTGGGTGAGTGGTGCCGAAACGACCCCTCGCTCGCTCGCTCGCTCGGCCTGCTCACCCGCTCGCCCACACATTCACCCAACCACTCACTCACTCGCCCACTCGCCCACACATCCACCAACTAGCCCACACATCCAACAACTCGCCCAGCCACCCACCCACTCACCCACTCGCCCACGCATCCACCAACTCACCCAGCCACCCACCAACTCACCCAGCCACCCACTCGCCCACTCACCCAGCCACCCACGCACTCACCCACTCGCCCACTCGCCCACTCGCCCACACATCCACTAACTCACCCAGCCACCCACCAACTCACCCAGCCACCCACCAACTCACCCAGCCACCCACCCACCCACTCGCCCACTCGCCCATACATCCACCAACTCACCCAGCCACCCACCAACTCACCCAGCCACCCACCCACCCACTCGCCTACTCACCCACACATCCACCAACCCACCCACCCATTCACCCACTCGCCCACTCGCCCATACATCCACCAACTCACCCAGCCACCCACCAACTCACCCAGCCACCCACCCACCCACTCGCCTACTCACCCACACATCCACCAACCCACCCACCCATTCACTCACCCGCCCACTCACCTACTTACCCACCCATCGAATCGCCCACATATACACCTACCTACCCACCAATTCACCCACGCACTCACCCACCCATCCACCTATTCTCCCACCCACCTACTCACCCATCCACTCACCCATCCACTCACCCATCCACTCACCCATCCACTCACCAACTCACTCACCCACCCATTCATCCACTCACCCACCCACTGAAACTCCCACTCACAAACCCTCTTAAACCAATGTTCCTTCTCCCGCCTCCCATCACCGCCACCCCCCTGCCCCCCCCCTGCCCCCCCTCTGCCCCCCCTGCCCCCCAGTGGGGGAGCCCATCACGGTCCCCCACATCCCAGAGCCCACGGCAGAGGAGGTGGACCGCTACCACGCGCTGTACGTGAGCGGCCTGCAGCGGGTGTTCAACGCGCACAAGGTGGCCTACGGCCTCGCCGAGAGTGACAATCTCATCATCCAGTGACACACACACACACAGTGACACACACACAGTGACACACACACACACAGTGACACACACAGTGACACACACACAGTGACACACACACAGTGACACACACACACACAGTGACACACACAGTGACACACACACACACAGTGACACACACACACAGTGACACACACACAGTGACACACACACAGTGACACACACAAACACAGTGACAAACACAGTGACACACACACACAGTGACACACACACAGTGACACACACACAGTGACACACATAGTGACACACACACAGTGACAAACACAGTGACACACACACACAGTGACACACACACAGTGACAAACACACAGTGACACACACAAACACAGTGACACAGTGACACAAACAGTGACACAGTGATATACACAGTGACACACACAGTGACACAGTGACACACACAGTGCCACACACAGTGCCACACACAGTGCCACACACACACAGTGACACACACACACAGTGACACACACACAGTGACACACACACAGTGACACAGTGACACAAACAGTGACACAGTGATATACACAGTGACACACACAGTGACACAGTGACACACACAGTGCCACACACAGTGACACACACACACAGTGACACACACACAGTGACACACACACAGTGACACAGTGACACAAACAGTGACACAGTGATATACACAGTGACACACACAGTGACACACACAGTGACACAGTGACACAGTGACACACACAGTGACACACACAGTGACACAGTGCCACACACAGTGCCACACACAGTGCCACACACAGTGACACACACACAGTGACACACACTCAGTGACACACACAGTGACACACACAGTGACATACACAGTGACATACACAGTGACACACACAGTGACACACACACAGTGACACACACAGTGACACACACAGTGACACTCAGTGACACACACACAGTGACACACACACAGTGACACACACACAGTGACACAAACAGTGACACATACACAGTGACACATACAGTGACACACAGTGACACAGTGAAACAGTGGAACTCACACAGTGACAAACACAGTGACACAGTGATACACACAGTGACACAGTGACTGACACAGTGACACACACAGTGACACAGTGACACACACAGTGACACACACACAGTGCCACACACAGTGACACAGTGACACTCACAGTGACACACTCAGTGACACTCACAGTGACACTCACAGTGACACACTCAGTGACACACACAGTGACACACACACAGTGACACACACACAGTGACACTCACAGTGACAAACACAGTGACACACACAGTGACACACACACAGTGACACACACACAGTGACACACTCAGTGACACACACAGTGACACACACAGTGACACACTCAGTGACACTCACACAGTGACACTCACAGTGACACTCACAGTGACACTCACAGTGACACACACACGCACACACACATACAACAACAACAACAACCGCCATTCGCCACTAAGTGGCGGTGACGTCACCACGACGCTTGTGCCAGGCTATGTGCACCCTGAGGCCACGTGAAGTGTCGAACGCCCGCTGGCAGGAGGTCACGGGGCAGACCCAGGTGCCACGGGTCGACTGACTGAGATGACTCGCTGATGCACCACCTGTGCCCCCTACTGTGCCAATCTGCTATGCTTTAGCCACCCGGCGCTCCGCTCGTTGTTGTGAGCGTCACTCAGAGTGGCACAGTGACACACACATTGACACACATAGTGACACATTGACACACAGTGACACAGTGACACACACAGTGACACACACATAGTGACAGTGACACACATAGTGACACAGTGACACACATAGTGACACAGTGACACACAGTGACACAGTGACACACACAGTGACACAGTGACACACACAGTGACAAACACAGTGACACATAGTGACACACACAGTGACACAGTGACACAGTGACACACACAGTGACACACACAGTGACACATTGACACACACACAGTGACACACATAGTGACATACACAGTGACACAGTGACACACACAGTGACACACACAGTGACACAGTGACACACATAGTGACACAGTGACACACATAGTGACACAGTGACACACATAGTGACATAGTGACACACACAGTGACACACATAGTGACACAGTGACATAGTGACACACACAGTGACACACATAGTGACACAGTGACATAGTGACACAGTGACACACACAGTGACACAGTGACACACATAGTGACACACACAGTGACACAGTGACACACAGAGTGACACAGTGACACACACAGTGACACACACAGTGACACAGTGACACACATAGTGACATAGTGACACAGTGACACACACAGTGACACAGTGACACACATAGTGACATAGTGACACAGTGACACACACAGTGACACACATAGTGACACAGTGACACACACAGTGACACACACAGTGACACAGTGACACACATAGTGACACAGTGACACACACAGTGACACACACAGTGACACAGTGGCACAGTGACACACACAGTGACACAGTGACACACACAGTGACACAGTGACACACATAGTGACACAGTGACTGACACAGTGACACACATAGTGACACACACAGTGAGACACAGTGGCACAGTGACACACACAGTGACACACACAGTGACACACACAGTGACACACACAGTGACACACATAGTGACACACACAGTGACACACACAGTGACACACATAGTGACACACATAGTGACACACACAGTGACACACAGTGACACACACACAGTGACACACATAGTAACACAGTGACACACACAGTGACACAGTGACACACACAGTGACAAACACAGTGACACAGTGTCACTCAGAGTGACACAGTGACACACACAGTGACACAGTGACACACACAGTGACACACACAGCGACACACACAGTGACACACACAGTGACACAGTGACACACACAGTGACACACACAGTGACACAGTGACACACATAGTGACACAGTGACACACACAGTGACACACACAGTGACACACACAGTGACACCGTGCAGATTGTGAAATGAAAGTCAACAACAACAACAACCAGAACAACAACAACAACCAGAACAACAACAACAACAACAACCAGAACAACAACAAAGACCCCTCCCCCACACCCCAAAAGAGACGACTCCAATCTCTCTCTGCTGCTCTTCTGTCGCCGCACAAAGACAAAGCTCCCCCGTGTAGCCTGCAACAGACTGCAGGGGCAAGTGCTGTTAGCGAGTAGCAGCAGCTACGAAGGCCGGCACGGCGCACGAGGTGGGTGGGTGGGTGGCCAGCAACCACGCCCGGCCGCCTTTGTCTCCCCGAGTGGCGATGTTCACTACGGCACCGCACTGCACCGGGTCACTCGTTTGAGGCCGAGGCGACCCAGGGACCGGTTCGGACAATCGTGGGGCTGGAACTCGGACCCTTCCTCCTGCACACAGTCCCGGCACACCACGTCCAGCATCACCGCCGCTTGTCTCAAGTCTCGCAAAGGGGCAAGAAGTCGCCGGCTCGAGCATCCTGTTGGGGCGTGCGTCCTGAGGTTCCGGAGATGATCATGATCAACGATCATGAATCACGATCATGATCATCGAGCATGAATCACGATCATGATCAACGATCATAAATCACGATCAACGAGCATGAATCACGATCATGATCAATGAGCATGAATCACGAAAATGATCAACGATCATAAATTACGATCATAAATCACGATCATGATCAACGATCATAAATCACGATCACGATCAACGATCACAAATTACTATCATGATCAACGATCACAAATTACGATCATGATCAACGATCATAAATCATGATCATGATCAACGATCATAAATTACTATCATAAATCACGATCATAAATCACGATCATGATCAACGATCATAAATCACGATCATGATCAACGATCATAAATCACGATCATGACCCTCAGAAGTGTCTTTGCCGATCATAGACTTGAGTGCCGTGAAGCTGCTGGGTGGGACGGGGTGATAGGGAGGGGGATATTTAACAATCTTGAACTATTGATTCGTCACCTGCCGCGCCCGGAGGTCGAGTCGAACCGGCACTGTGGCAGCATTGTGTTGTCCTGTACTTGCGTGCAGTATGTTGAACTTCTTTCACACCGTACGTTAGCCAACCGCGCTAAACGGAGCGGCAGTCCTCACCGAACGAGTTTGTCATTCGAGATGCCGATTTGAAAGTGCCTAGTTCCCACTGGGTTCTGACCCCCGTGCAGAGAATAAAAAAAGCGCTTCATAGCTCATCGGATGCCTCGAGTACGGATGAAGATCCCTATTCTGGCTTCCTAATGTCGGCGAGGAAGAGAGCGTTCCAGACGGCCGCTGCAGCGCATTCAAAAAGCGGCGACCCTCTCGGTTGGACGGGTAGCCACTGCTGCATCGTCACGTGACTCTGTCGTCGTTTTTACTTCTTGAACACGTGCCCAGACTGGACTTCTGTGAATAAGGGAGGGGAGGGGTGGTAAAATGTGGGTAACTTTGAGCGTGAGTGAATGTGTCGTAACCCCTCCACCAGCCAACACTGCTATATACTATACACTACACTATACACTACACTACTATACACTACTATACACTACACTACTATACACTGCTATACACTACACTATACACTACTATACACTACACTATACACTACTATACACTAAATACATTATACACTACACTACTATACACTACAGTACTATACACTACACTACTATACACTACACTACTATACACTACACTACTATACACTACACTACTATACACTATACACTACTATACACTATACACTACTATACACTACTATACACTATACACTACTATACACTATGCACTACTATACAGTACACTATTATACACTACACTATTATACACTACACTACTATACACTACACTACTATACACTACACTACTATACACTACTATACACTACACTACTATACACTACACTACTATACACTACACTACTATACACTACACTATTATACACTACACTATTATACACTACACTATTATACACTACACTATTATACACTACACTATTATACACTACACTATTATACACTACACTATTATACACTACACTACTATATACTACTATACACTACACTACTATACACTATACTACTGTACCCACTACTATACACTATACACTACACTACATTATACACTACACTATACACTACATTACTATACACTACACTACACACTACTATACACGATACCAGCAACGAATTTCCGCATCTTGTGTACGTTACAAACCTTAGTGGCTGTCGGGTGGTGGAGATTCACGACACATTCAACCTTACGCGATCTCCCCCCCCCACCCCCCAAAAAAAAGAAATCCTTGATAATGATGAACAACTTCCAGTGAGCTATTCCAGAACCGCGTTTCAATGCACAGCGAATGCAACGTCGAGGCTACGCGAATCCAGCACACCACCACACCACACACCACCACGGTTCGAGCCCCTGCTATGGACCACGTCAAGGCCGTAATTATAATATAAATTGTGACACACACACACACACCCCCAATATTCAAATATGCTAAAAATGCCCCCCCCCCTCGATATGTTGCTATAAAAAAATGATTGTTTAGTATGCTATGTAAATAAAAATAATAATTTGCTAAACCTTGGCCACAATGTGGACTTGCCTTCCAATAAATCAATGCATAGATTTCTGTTCGTACGATCGTGGTTATGTACTCCATTAATCCCTAATCTCTGCCATTGCATACAATGAATCAAGAAATGTTTAAAACAAAAAGTCAAAGCAGAGCAATGTGATACAATACACTCTTAGACATTCTTGTAAAAAAATAAAGTCCATCCTATGGTGTTAGTGAATTTTTATTTTATTTTAAATATTTTAGGCAGGAAATGAGTTTTCAAATGTAGATTTTTTTTCTGGGTTGGGGGGGGGGGGGCCGGGGGGGACACCCCCCCAGACTCCCAGGAAGATTTGCCCCCCCAGAATGTTCACTCCACGGCTACGGCCTTGCACCACGTGAGACGTTCGGGGCCAGTGCCGTCAGCGAGCACCGCTGTTTGAAGTCCCCGCAGGGCGGGGGGGGGGGATGTGTGGCAAGGGGTCACGTGCTCCCGGCCGCCTTTGTCTCCCCCACCCCCCGTTGCTCTCGTTCACCAGCTGTCCCCACCCCCCTTCCACCACGTGGTGCGGCGGCAGCAGCAGCAGCAGCAGCCTCCAACACCAAACTGGTTACTGCCTGGCCAAGGCTTAATGAGATACTCTTATGGAAAGGGAGAGAGATAAAAACGAATTGTAAACGTTCGGATAGCTACAGGCTTGGAATCGCTTGGACAGCGAATCGCCGGATGATACATTTGATGGTTGTGCGCGCATCACGAGCATGCACAATGTGGGTTGATCGCACATTGTGCATGCTCGTACTATACACTACACTATACACTACACTATACACTACACTATACACTACACTATACACTACACTATACACTACACTACACACTACACTATACACTACACTATACACTACACTATACACTACACTATACACTGCTATACACTACACTATACACTACACTATACACTACACTATACACTATACTACACTATACACTACACTATACACTAGTGCTGTACTAGTATTCTACATTATACACTAGACGATACACTACACTATACACTACTATACACTACTATACACTACACTATACACTACACTATACACTACACTATACACTATACTATACACCACTATACACTACACTATACACTACACTATACACTACTATACACTACTATACACTACTATACACTAGTGCTGTACTAGTATTCTACACTATACACTACATTATACACTTACATTATACACTACACTATACACTACTATACACTACACTATACACTAGTGCTGTACTAGTATACTACATTATACACTACACTATACACTACTATACACTACTATACACGACACTATACACTAGTGCTGTACTAGTATTCTACATTATACACTAGACGATACACTACACTATACACTACTATACACTACACTATACACCACTATACACTACACTATACACTATACTATACACTACTATACACTACACTATACACTACTATACACTACTATACACTAGTGCTGTACTAGTATTCTACACTATACACTACACTATACACTTACATTATACACTACACTATACACTACTATACACTACACTATACACTACTATACACTACACTATACACTAGTGCTGTACTAGTATACTACATTATACACTACACTATACACTACTATACACTACACTATACACCAGTGCTGTACTAGTATACTACATTATACACTAGACTATACACTACTATACACTACACTATACACTACTATGCACTACACTATACACTACACTATACACTAGTGCTGTACTAGTATACTACATTATACACTACACTATACACTACTATACACTACACTATACACTAGTGCTGTACTAGTATACTACATTATACACTACACTATACACTACTATACACTACACTATACACTACTATGCACTGCACTATACACTACACTATACACTAGTGCTGTACTAGTGTTCTACACTATACACTACACTATACACTAGTGCTGTACTAGTATACTACACTATACACTACACTATACACTTTTATACAATACACTATACACACTAGTGCTGTCCTAGTATACTACACTATACACTACACTACACACTACTATACACTACACTATACACAACACTATACACTATACTATGCAATACACTACTATACACTACACTATACACTTTTATACACTACACTATACACTAGTGCTGTACTAGTATACTACACTATACACTACACTATATACTAGTGCTGTACTAGTATACTACATTATACACAACACTATACACGACACTATACACTACACTATACACTACACTACTATACACTACACTATACACTACACTATACACTAGTGCTGTACTAGTGGTCTACACTATACACTACACTACACACTAGTGCTGTACTAGTAACTAATTGGGCACGTTCTGTTTACGTGACAACCCCCACGAGTTGGCTGGTGGCGGGTTTCACGACACACATTTTAAAATCTGTTTCCGCGATCTCACCCAAGAAGACCTCTGGCACGTATCACACCTGGTGATGCATCGTGGACATTCCACCAATCAGAACATCGCCCACGCTGCCCCTCCCCCAAAGGCCCTCCCACTCCTTGCCGGCCCTCCCCTGCAGCGCCCACCGTGACCCATGACGTCAGAATCTGAGTCTTTATTTTGTTTTTGCACTGGAGGAGGAGCAGGAGCTGGAGGAGGAATCCAATGAGATACGAAGGTCTTCTTTTATTTTTTTACGATCAAGAAGATGCCCGGTGGAGTCGGCACTTTGCTTCGTTCATCATTTCGGGTTTTTTGTTAATGCTTTATGTTAACCACACCCCCCCCTCCCTTTTTAAATGAAAGATTTCATTAAATATTTCACGTTCTGTTCTCCTTACCGCTTCCACCTCTCTACCCCCTCTCTCTCTACCCCCTCTCTCTCTCTACCCCCTCTCTCTCTACCCCCTCTCTCTCTACCCCCTCTCTCTCTCTACCCCCTCTCTCTCTCTACCCCCTCTCTCTCTCTCTACCCCCTCTCTCTCTACCCCTCTCTCTACCCCCTCTCTCTCTCTCTACCCCCTCTCTCTCTACCCCCTCACTCTCTACCCCCTCTCTCTCTCTCTACCCCCTCACTCTCTACCCCCTCTCTCTCTCTACCCCTCTCTTTCTCCCCCTCTCTCTCTCTCCCCCTATCTCTCTACCCCCCTCTCTCTCTCCCCCTCTCTCTCTACCCCCTCTCTCTCTACCCCCTCTCTCTCTACCCCCTCTCTCTCTACCCCCCTCTCTCTCTCTACTCCCTCTCTCTCTACCCCCCCCCCCCTCTCTCTACCCTCTCTCTCTCTACCCCCTCTCTTCCTACTCCATGTCCCTCTCTTTCTCTCTCTCGCTCTCTTTTTTTAAACTACGACAAGTGCTGCATCTCTCTCTCTCTCGTTCTCTCTCTCGTTCTCTCTCTCGTTCTCTCTCTCGTTCTCTGTCGGTGTCTCTCTTTTCTTTACGATCAGAAGAAACAAGAAGATGCTCGGTGTAGTCGGAACTTTGCTTCGTTCATCATTTCGGGTTTTTTTTAATGCTTTGCTTTATGTAAACTCCCCTCCCCCCCCCTTTTAAATGAAATATTTCAGAAAAGATTTCACGCTCTGCTCTCCTTACCCCTTCCCTCTCTCTACCCCCCCCCTCTCTATCTACCCCCTCTCTTCCTACTCCATGTCGCTCTCTCTCGCTCTCTCTTTTTTTAAAACTACGACAAGTGCTGCATCTGCACGCAATCCCACGTCCTCCGACGGCAAGCTCACAATCTGCACGCACAGAGCTCTCCACCGTCATCCGCCACCGAGCACAAGGCCCTCCTCCTCCAGCGCCCCCACCGCTCCCTGAAGGCCGGCACGGCGTGGGTCAGCAGACGTCCAGTTGGGGTCAACGGGGTCAGAACGTTACAACAGCTCACAAACAACAACAACAACAACAACAACGACGAACAGTTACAAAAACACGACGATGATGGTGGTGATGGTGATGATGATGATGGGAGGAGGAGGAAGAGGGCATTGTCACGTGCAACACAAAGATCCCCCGTGTAGCCTTCACAGACTGTCGGGGCAAGTGCTGTTGACGAGCAGCACCCGTGAAGGCCACCGGCACTGTGGAGCACGAGGGGGTGGGGGTGGCCGGGGCAACCACGCCCCGGCCGCCTTTGTCTCCCCGGTGGCGAAGTTTACTGCGCACCGCACCAGTTGCTCGTTTTGAGGCCGAGTCGACCTAGGGGAGGCCCAGGACCGTGAGCGGGAATCGAACTCGGCTCGCCGGGTTCGTAGCAAAGTCGAGGTTCAAGGTAGTCGAACTTAAAAAAAATAATTCTAGATTTGAAGCTTTCGTGACTGCAAGGATCCACGCTCTTTGGTTCTATTGGGTAAAGTCACGTAGTAGGTAAATAAAAATAAATTAAAACAACAAAAATGACGACATTTCGGCCACAACACAAGTGGCCGAAACGTCGTGATTTTTGTTGTTCTAAATTTTTTTTTTACCTACTACGTGACTTTACCCAATAGATCCAAAGAGTATTAAAAAATATTCATGCAAATAAAACGAAACGCTTATATACATGTATTTTTTTTGTATCAAGCTAGTGACTTTAGAAGCGACCTGTCCACCCCACACAAACCACCCCCCCCACCACCACGGCGTTCTCATCGTCGCCACGTGGAGATGTCCAGCGGCGATTCGATCCCGACACTGTCCACGTGACATCTCAATCCGTCATTTTCACTGCGTTGCCCGCTTTGGCGGTTCCTTGTTCTGTTTGTAACGGCGTTAAGGGCCTCGGCGTTGACGAAGACGCCGCATGTACCAATGCAAACTAAGGGACCCTGCGCTGAAGCGCCCTCCAAAAGAGCCGCTGATGTCGTCCGTGGCCAGAAGTTGAACTCGTCCGTTGTGTTTGCAGAGCGCAGCGCGCTAACCGCCGCGCCACCGCTCCTCAAATGTACCCCATCCCCCACCTTCCCACCCCCTCTCCAGATACTGATTAATTGTTACGTGATTTACACCGCTGGCGATTGTGACGAGTGTGACGAGTGTTTCCTAACGCGTGATCGTCTTCCTAATAAATCGCTTGACCTTAAAAAGGAAGGGGGGAAAAAAAAACCCCGCGTAAATGGGCGACGTTTCGGGCAACGGGCCCATTTGCCCCCTTTCTTTCAAGGGCACGTCTTCGTTTGCACGCGCCGCCTGAAGAAGAGCCATCGGCCGAAACGTCGCCCATCAAAGATATTTTTTTTGCGTTCCCCTTTAAACGCCACCGTGGTTTATTTTTCCCTTCCTGCTGATCGTCCTCCGCACGGCAGCGTCCCCACGTGATTGACGCTGGCGGAAGGAATGCGAATCCGATTAAAGACGCATCCGGGACACGTGACCTCTGACGCTGCCGCTCGTGGCTGCACGAGCCGGATCGGCTCCGGAACGGAGGGTTTAGTGCACCAGCTGTGTCCGACTGTCGGCTCAATGATTAAGTGTAATAATAATAATAGTCGTCGTCGTCGTCGTCAGAGATCCGTAGACTCGCATAGAGACCCATAGACTCGCACAGAGACCCATAGACTCGCACAGAGACCCATAGACTCACACAGAGAGCCATAGACTCACATAGTGACCCATAGACTCACACAGAGACCCATAGACTCGCACAGAGACCCATAGACTCGCACAGAGACGAATAGACTCACACAGTGACCCATAGACTCACACAGAGACCCATAGACTCACACAGAGACCCATAGACTCGCACAGAGACCCATAGACTCGCACAGAGACGAATAGACTCACACAGTGACCCATAGACTCACACAGAGACCCATAGACTCACACAGAGACCCATAGACTCACATAGTGACCCATAGACTCATACAGAGACCCATAGACTCACACAGAGACCCATAGACTCGCACAGAGACCCATAGACTCACATAGACACCCAGAGACTCGCACAGAGACCCAAAGACTCACACAGAGACCCATAGACTCGCACAGAGACCCATAGACTCACATAGTGACCCATAGACTCACACAGAGACCCATAGACTCACACAGAAACCCATAGACTCGCACAGAGATCCATAGACTCACACAGAGACCCATAGACTCGCATAGAGACCCATGGCTTTACACAAGCCCATAAACTCACGCAGAGACCCGTAGACTCACACAGAGACCCACAAACTCGCACAGAGACCCAGAGTAACGTACGGAGAGCACCCATAGGGTCACACAGAAACCCATAGACTCGCACGGAGACCCATAGACTCGCACAGAGACCCATAGATTCACACAGCGACCCAAAGACTCACACAGAAACCCACAAACTCGCACAGAGACCCATAGCCACGTACGGAGACCACCCATAGGCTCACACAGAAACCCATAGATTCGCACAGAAACCCATACACTCACACAGAGACCGATAGACTCGCACAGAAACCCATAGATTAGCATAGAGACCCATAGACTCACACGGAGACCCAGAGACTCACACGGAGACTCATAGACTCGCACAGAGACACGTAGACCCGCACAGAGACCCATAGACTCGCACAGAAACCCATAGACTCACAGAGACCCACAGACTCGCACGGAGAACCATAAACTCGCACGGAGATTCATAGACTCACACAGAGACCCATAGACTCGTACAGAGATCCATAGACCCGCACAGAGACCCATAGACTTGCACAGAGACCCATAGGCTCACACAGAGACCAAAAGACCCGCACAGAGACCCACATACTGGCACGGAGACCCATAGACTCATACAGAGACCCAGAGACTGGCAAAGAGATCCATGGACTCACATAGAGACCCCATAGACTCACACAGAGACCGATAGACTCGCAAAGAAACCCAGAGATTAGCACAGAGACCCATAGACTCGCACAGAAACCCATAGACTCACACAGAGACCCACAGACTCGCACGGAGAACCATAAACTCGCACGGAGATTCATAGACTCACACAGAGACCCATAGACTCGTACAGAGATCCATAGACCCGCACAGAGACCCATAGGCTCAGACAGAGACCAAAAGACCCGCACAGAGACCCACATACTGGCACGGAGACCCATAGACTCATACAGAGACACAGAGACTGGCAAAGAGATCCATAGACTCACACAGAGACCCCATAGACTCACACAGAGGCCCATAGACCCGCACAGAGACCCATAGACTCCCACAGAGTCTCAGACTCACACATAGATCAATAGACCCGCACAGAGACCGAGATACTCACACAGAGACCCATAGACTCGCACAAAAACCCATAGACTCGTACAGAGATCCATAGACCCGCACAG
Organism: Petromyzon marinus; assembly: GCF_048934315.1. Classification (NCBI taxonomy): domain Eukaryota; kingdom Metazoa; phylum Chordata; class Hyperoartia; order Petromyzontiformes; family Petromyzontidae; genus Petromyzon; species Petromyzon marinus. The sequence continues at coordinate 146,753 of NW_027423634.1, forward strand.
AGACCCATAGACTTGCACAGAGACCCATAGGCTCACACAGAGACCAAAAGACCCGCACAGAGACCGAGATACTCACACAGAGACCCATAGACTAACACAAAAACCCATAGACTCGTACAGAGATCCATAGACCCGCACAGAGACCCATAGACTTGCACAGAGACCCATAGGCTCACACAGAGACCAAAAGACCCGCACAGAGACCCACATACTGGCACGGAGACCTATAGACTCATACAGAGACCCATAGACCCGCACAGAGACTCATAGACTCCCACAGAGACCCATACACTCACATAGAGACCCATATACTCGCATAGAGACCCATAGACTCGCACAGAGACCCATAGACTCGCAAAGAGACCCATAGACTCACATAGAAACCCATAAACTCGCATAGAGACCCATAGACTCGCATAGAGACCCATAGACTCGCATAGAGACCCATAGACTCGCACAGAGACGTGTAGACTCACATATAGACCCATAGACTCGCACAGAGACCCATAGACTCGCGTAGAGATGCAAAGACTCGCACAGAGACCCGTAGACTCACATAGAGACCTATAGACTCGCATAAAGACTCATAGACTAGCATAGAGACCCGTATACTAGCATAGACATCCATAGACTCACATAGAGACGCATAGAGAACCATAGACTCGCATATATGCCCATAGACTCGCGCAGAGACCCATAGACTCGCTTAGATCAATAGACTCGCATAGAGACCCATAGACTCGCATAGAGACCCATAGACTCGCATAGAGACCCATAGACTCGCATAGAGCCCCATAGACCCGCACAGAGATTCATAGACTCGCATAGAGACCCGTAGTCTCACATAGAGACCCATAGACTTGCACAGAGACCCATAGACTCGCATAGAGAACCGTAGCCTCACATATAGACCCATAGACTCACATAGAGACCAATAGACTCGCATAGAGACCCATAGACTCAAACAGAGATTTTAGAGACTCACATAGAGACGCACAGACTCACATAGAGACCCGTAGACTCACATAGAGACACACAGACTCACATAGAGACCCGTAGACTCGCACAGAGACCCATAGACTCGCACAGAGACCCCATAGACTCACTTAGAGACCCATAGACTCAAACAGAGACCCCATAAACTCACATAGAGACCCACAGACTCGCATAGAGAGCAATAGACTCGCATAGAGACCCATAGACTCAAACAGAGACCCCATAGACTCACATAGAGACCCACAGACTCACATAGAGACCCACAGACTCGCACAGAGACCCGTAGACTCACATAGAGACCCGTAGACTCGCACAGAGACCCATAAACTCACATAGAGACCCACAGACTCAAACAGAGACCCCATAGACTCACTTAGAGACCCATAAACTCAAACAGAGACCAGTAGACTCACATAGAGACCCATAGACTCACTTAGAGACCCAAAGACTCACACAGAGACCCACAGACTCACATAGAGACCCACAGCCTCACATAGAGACCCACAGACACGCACAGAGACCCACAGACTCACATAGAGATCTATAGACTCGCATAGAGACCCATAGACTCACATAGAGACCCATAGACTCGCACAGAGACCCCATAGACTCACTTAGATACCCATAGACTCAAACAGAGACCCCATAGACTCACATAGAGACCCATAGACTCACACAGAGACCCGTAGACTCACACAGAGACCCATAGACTCACATAGAGACCCATAGTCTCGCACAGAGACCCACAGACTCACATAGAGACCCACAGACTCACATAGAGACCCGTAGACTCGCACAGAGACCCGTAGACTCGCATAGAGACCCATAGACTCACACAGAGACCCATAGACTCGCACAGAGACCCGTAGACATGCACAGAGACCCACAGACTCACACAGAGACCCGTAGACTCGCACAGAGACCCACAGACTCGCACAGAGACCCGTAGACTCACATAGAGACCCATAGACTCGCACAGAGTCCCACAGACTCGCACAGAGACCCACAGACGCACATAGAGACCCGTAGACTCACATAGAGACCCGTGACCGACTGCCGCTGCAGGCTGCAATGTGACGTCACTTCACCCAATTGCAGCCTTCACTCTGACGCCGTCGAGTCGCAGTTTATACCACGTGGGTCGCATGGTGGCAGCACCGTGGTGGTGGTGTGGTGGTGGTGGTGGTGTGGTGGTGGTGGTGTGGTGGTGGTGTGGTTGTGGTGGTGGTGGTGTGGTGGTGGTGGTGTGGTGGTGGTGGTGTGGTGGTGGTGTCGTGGTGGTGGTGGTGTTGTGGTGGTGTGGTAGTGGTGGTGTGGTGGTGGTGGTGTGGTGGTGGTGTGGTGGTGGTGTGGTGGTGGTGTGGTGGTGGTGGTGTGGTGGTGGTGGTGTGGTGGTGGTGTGATGTGGTGGTGGTGTGGTGGTGGTGGTGTGGTGGTGGTGGTGTGGTGTTGGTGTGGTTGTGGTGGTGTGGTGGTTGTGGTGTGGTGGTGGTGGTGTGGTGGTGGTGTGGTGGTGGTGGTGTCGTGGTGGTGGTGTGGTAGTGGTGGTGTGGTGGTGGTGTGGTGGTGGTGTGGTGGTGGTGTGGTCGTGGTGGTGGTGTGGTTTTGGTGTGGTGGTGTGGTTGTGGTGTGGTAGTGGTGGTGGTGGTGTGGTGGTGGTGTGATGGTGGTGTGGTTGTGGTGTGGTGGTGGTGTGGTTGTGGTGTGGTAGTGGTGGTGGTGTGGTGGTGTGGTTGTGGAGTGGTGGTGTGGTTGTGGTGTGGTAGTGGTGGTGGTGTGGTGGTGGTGGTGTGGTGGTGTGGTGGTGGTGGTGGTGTGGTTGTGGTGTGGTAGTGGTGGTGGTATGGTGGTGTGGTGGTGGTGTGGTAGTGGTGTGGTGGTGGTGTGGTGGTGGTGGTGGTGGTGTGGTCGTGGTGTGGTGGTGGTGGTGGGATGTGGTGGTGGTGTGGTGGTGGTGTGGTGGTGGTGTGGTGGTGTGATGTGGTGGTGGTGTGATGTGGTGGTGGTGTGGTGGTGGTGGTGTGGTTGTGGTGTGGTAGTGGTGGTGGTGTGGTGGTGTGGTGGTGGTGGTGGTGTGGTTGTGGTGTGGTAGTGTTGGTGGTGTGATGTGTTGGTGGTGTGGTGGTGGTGTGGTTGTGGTGTGGTGGTGGTGGTGTGATGGGGGTGGTGATGGGGTGGTGGTGGTGTGGTGGTGGTAGTGGTGTGATGTGGTGGTGGTAGTGGGTGATGTGGTGGTGGTGGTGGTGGGATGTGGTGGTGGCGGTGGTGGGATGTATGGTATATATGTATAGTAGTGTTGTGGTATAGTGTAGTGTATAGTGTAGTGTATAGTGTAGTGTATAGTGTAGTGGTATAGTAGTGTATAGTGTAGTGTATAGTATATATGTAATAGTGTGTGGTATAGTAGTGCATAGTGTAGTGTATAATAGTGTAGTGGTTCGTAGTGTATAGTGTAGTGTATAGTATATATGTATAGTAGTGTAGTGTATAGTAGTGTATAGTGTAGTGTATAGCAGTGTAGTGGTATAGTAGTTTATAGTAGTGTAGTGGTATAGTAGTGTATAGTGTAGTGTATAGTGTAGTGGTATCGTGGTGTATAGAGTAGTGCATAGTGTAGTGTACTAGTACAGCACCCCGGTGTTTTGGAGAGCCAAGCCACAACATTTACAATCTGTTTACGTGACAACCCTTACTAGTTGGCCGTGTCGTATGGTGGCGGGTTTGACGACACATTAACGCGATCCTACCCAAAAATCCTCCACTCTGGATCATACCTGAGACGCGATGTGTGACCACCGCTGCCGCCTCGCCTGGCAGCTCGTCTCACTCTCCCTGCGTCTTCCGTGGGCTGGGGAGCGTGGGGGACTTCAATCGCAATCCCCTTCGTCCTCATTCAAGGCGGTCACTTCCCTTCACTGGGACCGAGGCGAGTTGGGGGGGCGGCGTCCCCTTTCACCCGGCTCTCAAATCGGCACCCCCTCCACCGATGTTTCGTCGATGAGGCCAACTAACAGCAGAGTACCCTCGACGCAAAGTTAGCTACATATGTAGTAGCTCATAGTACGTGTAGTAGCTACACATGTAGCAGCTAGGGTAGGGGAGAACACGAGTGATGGTTGTAGCGTCCGCGATATTTTTCGTGATTCATTTTTTGTTTTTAAACGAGCCGGCCCAGCCACCACCACCACCACCCCCATCATCACCACCACCACCATCACCACCAACCCCAACATCCACCACCACCACCAACATCCACCACCACCATCAACCCCAACATCCACCACCACCAACCCCAACATCCACCACCACCACCAGCACCACCACCACCACCACCAACCCCAACATCCACCACCACCACCACCATCATCACCACCACCACAACCACCACCACCAACCCCAACATCCACCACCATCATCACCACCACCACCACCACCACCACAACCACCACCACCAACCTCAACATCCACCACCACTACCACCACCAACCCCAACATCCACCACCACCACCACCATCATCACCACCACCACAACCACCACCACCAACCTCAACATCCACCACCACTACCACCACCAACCCCAACATCCACCACCAACCCCAACATCCACCACCACCACCAACCCCAACATCCACCACCACCACCAACAACCCCAACATCCACCACCACCAACCCCAACATCCACCACCAACCCCAACATCCACCACCATCACAACCAACCCCAACATCCACCACCAACCCCAACATCCACCACCACAACCACCACCAACCCCAACATCCACCACCACCACAACCACCACCACCAACCCCAACATCCACCACCACCACCAACCCCAACATCCACCACCACCACAACCACCACCACCAACCCCAACATCCACCACCACCACCACCAACCCCAACATCCACCGCCACCACCATCACCACCAACCCCAACATCCACCACCACCAACCCCAACATCCACCACCACTACCACCACCAACCCCAACATGCACAACCACCACCACCACCACCAACCCCAACATCCACCGCCACCGCCACCACCACCACGCCGCGCCTGATCCACCCGCGGCAATGATGCTGCCAACACTCCTGTCGTGAGAAACAGTTTGGTGGATCGCGTGGCGCTTTGCACAAAAAAATCCCAAAGAATGCAGGGTTTTCGCGAAACAGAAATATTCATTAAGTAAAGTCACGTAGAATGAGAATAAAATAATAAATTAATAAAATAAAATATCACAACAAAATTCTCACGACGTTTCGGCCACAACACAAGCGGCCTTTTTGAGATGAAGCTCTGTCGTCCCGACAGTCTCGTCCCTTCACCTGATGAAGGCCGCTTGTGTTGTGGCCGAAACGTCGTGAGAATTTTATTGTGTTATATTTATTTATTTATTATTTTATTCTCATTCTACGTGGTGACTTTACCGAAAGAACCAAAGAAGATGAATCCTTGCAGTCACGAAAGCTTTAAATCGAAAATTAATTAGGTAAAAAAACATATATACAGGGTGGCCCAAAAGTCAGGACACAGGGTTATATTTATTTCAACAAATCACATCGGGATATTTGGTAATTTTTTACGTTTAAACTGACTACCATCAACATGAACGAATGATGCAACGATTTTTTTTTAATGAATTTAGGACTTTAAAAAAAAAAAGATTGCAGTTGCCTTTGTTTTTAAAACACATAATAACGAATTGAATCGTTCGACTTAGGAGTAAATTTTCTTTACATTTTTAAATAGTTTT